>NC_141757.1:95123910-95423910 GCF_982258835.1 Parasteatoda tepidariorum | reverse complement strand
TATAGTTTTTAAATTTCTATTAATTTTTATTATTAAATTGGCAACAAAATTATTACTATTTTTAAATAAGCTATTTTTATAATATAACTATTTTTCATTTTTTTATAGCAATTCCGCAATAGTATTGATTTATCTTATATAATTAATATTCATTTTATATTATATCATAATTTTTTCACAATTTTCTTTTTTAATAGATATGTATCGCCTATTCTTGTTTTTGTTAAAAGTATTATTTAAACATTCAATTATTACATTTTTTTGGCAAAACAAACATTAAATCGACTTACAATGAAATGCTAGAAATGATGGTCACATATTTTTTTATATTTATTGTGAAAATTTTCAAAATTTATAGAGCCTCGAGCTTTGCAACTCAAACAACTTAAATTTTTAAAAAAAAATTAAGTTAATAAAAGTCACTGAAAATAGTGATCTTTAATTATTTTAAATATCCTTTATACGCAAAATTACAACATTAATGCATTTGATAATATAATTTAATAATATTTTATTTTATAACCGTCGTTGAACAGCCGACCCAATTTCATGGGTTTACGACTACTTACGTTCAACTCCGTAGCCTTGTAATTTTGAACCAATCCAGAAGACAAGGAAACTCCTGGATCAGTACCCCCAGAGGTATTGATTTGTTGTGGGAACATGGAGGACTTTGAGACTCGACAGATTTAACGTGCACCAGTCACCATTTACTACACGGGGAGTCTTCGGCCGGCGAGGATCGAACCCACGACCTCTTGGATATGGGCCCAGCGCCCTACCGACCAGGCTATCCCGGCCCAATGAACATTGATTAGTATTTCTGGCGTCAACAGGGTACTTTTTCTGCACGAAGAAGATCGCATATGCCCACACATGCGACCTATGACAACAATCAGCGCCAGCTGATCATTTATAAGCAAAATGAAGTGTTAAAATTGTGATAAGTTTCTCCACACATGTTTGCATGTTATTTAACTAAATAAAGCGCCGTGTCGAACATCAGATTTGCTCTTAATATGCATTTTTAGAAATTTTGTTCCAAGTGGGTGCGGAAAAGAACGCATAGAGATCGCACGTTAGAATTTTAACTAAGTGAGGAAAAAGTAGAAGAACAATCGAAAACAGACAAATCACTGTTGAGGAAGGCGAGTGTAAAGAGGCATCAAAACATGTATGATTAACGATCTTTTGCCTATTAAATAACTTTAAACTAAAAACAACTAATAAATTAAAAACTTTAAGATTCAACTGGCAATCAAACAGATCTATTATTATTATTATAAAGATTATTATCCATATATTGTATTAGATATTTTATAAATTCATATGTTTGTGTTTTCCCTTTTAAATTTTAATTTATTACACCCACTGAAGTGGATTTTTATCTTTATTTTTGACAAGATTTATAAAAATTTATATTAAGGGTGGTCTTTTTTAACATCATGTTTTACAAAATAATTACATCAAAGGCTATGTAGATAAAAATTAAATAAGTATTTATTCATTAAACTGAAACATTTAACTGAAAAATTATCTGACATCAATTATGCCTTTCGTGCATTTTTTTTTAAAAATCTTAATCTAAGTATGATTGTTTTTGATGCATTTCAAATATTATATGCATATTTATTTAATTTTAGCAATTTTATTTGCGAATAATTATTTATTTTTAATGCTTATTTATTACTTAAATCTTATATTTCATTATTTCAAAATTATTTTATAATCTGTAATATTTAAACAAAGTTTAACGATTTAAATGAGATATTTTGGAGGAGCAAAAAAACTCAATTGGAAAACTCACATCTCACAGCAAGATTTGCCGAGACTGGTATGCATACCCTCCAACTTATGAGGATTTTGAAAATAATTTTTTCTAGTGGTAGCGAACCAAAGTAGAAATTTTTAAAGCAAATGGATCTCTCATAAAACTTTTATCAGAACTTAAGAATATAGCCATATGGCCTGCACTTTTATAAGTAATAGTGGACAAGTTACGCTAAAATTAATTTTTTTTAAATATTAAGACATTAATTTTGCTACCGTCTGAAAAGAAGATTTCTGAAACTACGGAAATTCCGAAGCAGTTGGAGGATATGCTGGTATGGGACAAAATCCCGAAATGGGCGAAACCCAAATAACATTGAAATCTGTTTAAATCTTATCACCGATGAAATTTCCCACAATGAAAGAATTTCGGCTAAATCGGGATATTGGCTTGAATTATCTGTCATTTTGCTTCGAATTATCATAAATGGTTACTCTTGGAGTGAAAAAAAACTCAATTGGAAAACTTACATTTCCCGGCAAGATTTGCCGAGTCGGATTCGTGATGAAATCGCAACATTGGTGAAATACTGACAACGTTTAAATTCACTTATATCAAGCTTGCAACACAAAGACAAAGCAAATCCAGCTTTGAGATTTTGGCTGGTTTGAGACTATGATTGGACCTGCGTATATAAATACACCTTAAAATGTTTTTATCTCCTTCTCAAAACGTAATCTAACAATTGTAATTTGTTCGTCTGGAACAACTAAAACTTTAAAAAAAAAAAAAAAAAAATGCCGTCATGAAATCGTTGGGGGGTGAGCCGTTGACGACGGTCCTGGTAGAGTGTTTGTTGAAACAAGCCTACAAGCAAGCAATCCTTGTGTGGTTAAGTTACCCACATTGTCTACCTTCATCTATTAAGAGGTAACTCAAGATAGAATCAAATTAACCTATCTTATGCATTAGGGAACTGGAATTTAAAATTTGTAGTGGTAGTTACACTACAGGCTCTGTATCGTAAGCCTACAAGTGTCCTATGTAGAAAAATAATATTGGTCATATGTTTAAAATCATTCGAGGACCAATGTTAAAAAAATTAGACAAGTCAATAGTGGCCCTATATAGTAGACCTATAAAAGTCCTACATAAAAATAAATATTTGACCAGAATATAAAGCCATTCTAGGACTTATAATTACAAAACTTATACACCTCAATCTCGGTTCGATATCGCAAGCCATCCTTGACCATTGTCTCGAAATATATAAGACCATTATAGACATGTAATTAAGGACCAGTTTTGTATTTACATCTATTAAACCTGGAAAGGCTTAAAATATTTCAATAATACCCATTTCTATATCTAGTTCCTTAATAAGTGATTTATAATACAAACAAATCTACCAATAACAGATTTTTCTTTTTTGCTCATTAGACAATTTTGTTTATTTCACAATAGTCCAAGTACAATATAAACATTCACCTTTTGAAAAGAAATATTTTTTCTTTGTTTTTCTATTAAACTTCTTATAGTTCATATAAAATTTTGGTAAAATTATGCAGGGAATTTTTTTTTAGGATTATTTATTATGAAATAAGAAAATGACCGAATAAAGGTTTTGTCTTAAAATTCTTAGCTGCTCCAAATATCTTGAAATTAATTAATTAATAGAACAATTAAACACACATACTTTAAAAAGGAAAAATTGCTTTTACTCATTATGCGGCTTTTGGGAGTTGGCGTAGAAAACTAAGCAATGTAAGGGGCCTTAAAAATTTATTCTTATTCTTAATATTGCAGGATGATAAAAAATAGATTGCTAAAGCTGTATTTGAGGTTAAATTTTTGAGTGGGTTTAGAAGATACAATGAGCAATCCGATTAAACACTCTCTTAAACAGCATCACTGGTAATTATTTTCTCCTTGGTCAAAATGGTAAGTTTCTTGTCAAAATTTATGTTTGATGTTGCAAGGGTAAAAATTTAGATTGATAAAAAGCTGCATTTGAACTATTTGCAATATTTTAGAGTGGGGTTCAGAAGACGTGATGTGCAATCCAATTAAACACTCAATTTTTATAGAATAACTACAAATGATAACTACAAACATTTTCACCCAGAGCGGCTCTGGGGATAGAGCGTTCGCCTTGTAATGAGGTGAACCGGGTTCGAATCCCAGCAATGGCTGGTTGATACGAACTCCACACCCGGGTCGTACGGAGTGCGAGCTGGCATAAAATATCCTCAGTGGCAGACGTATCATGGGTTAGATTCCCTTGACCGCCAGGCTAACCATGAGAGGTTTTTCTCTCCATGCAACGCAAATGCGCGTTAGTTCCATCAAAAAATCCTCCACGAAGGCAAATTTATCCCAATACTTAATCAAGGTTCCCAGGTCTTCTGGATTAGGTTCAAAATTACAAGTCCAAGGAGTTGAACATTAGTAGTCGTAAACCCAGAATTGGGTCTGCTGTTCAACGGCGGTTATAAAATAAAACATCTACCGTTGTCAGAATGACAAATCCTGATAGCAGAAAATCGAGTTACCAAGAATGCATGTTACCAAGAGCATTACATGTTTCGATTTTATTCTAAAAGTAGCACTAGATTGCATTGATGGCGATTGGCCCATGAGATTTGAAAACAACTAAGTAGGATTTTAAAGAAAAGCATTTATTATTTTACCTTTTAGGTTTTATTTAACTGCTATAAAATATCAGGTTAATCGTCCAATTTTAAATAGGGTTTACATTTTATGAATAATGTCTTTAAAATATAGGGTGAATCGTTCAATTCTATATATGACCAGTGCCGTAACTTCGCTCATCGGGGTCCAGGGGCAAAAATTTTGGCCGGGAGCCCTTTCAAAAACTTTCCGTGCTCCATCTCTAACCGCCCCTTTTGCTATTTATGTAACATGTTAACGAATACATTTATGAAAACAAGTTACTTGTTCACATATAAATTCGATTACAAAATATTGTAAGTTTTCCCCACGGCGAAGTATAAAATTTGAGCGAAGTCGGTTAATTTTGAGAAATTAAATTTTAAAAAAGTTGTACATATAAGACCTGATTTCTTAAGGACTATTAAACAAATTTCACTCAAATTTTGCATTTTTCCATGTGGAATTAGAAACTTTAACTTTAAAGTAATGCAAAAAAAAAAAAAAAACTGTTTGCCTTAAAATTCAAAATTTTTCTAGTTTTTATTAAATAAGAAATAATAAATATTCTCTAAGTTATTTTTTGCATGGAATTATCTTTGGATAAAAGAAATTCATAAATGTGTGCAAAAATTTCTCAATTCCCTTAAAAAGCTCTCAAGCTATGTCGAAATACGAAAAAATAAACTTAAAATTTGGGGGTCCAAACTCTGGATCGCTCACCTGACCAAACTATTGGGACCATATGTCGCAGATTACGGCTACCCACTATATTACGAAGGTTAGAAAATCGAATCCGTTGAACAAAATTTATGTTCATTCAAAGAAGGTATGTTTTTGCTTCTGATTATGTAACTTAAAATAAAATATCGTCTGCACCAATGAATGATTAAATCAAAAGTTATTTCAGGTTGGTCCTTTTCTTGCTCAATGTACGTTAATGTTACCAATTTGCGACATCTCTCAGAGGAAATTTGACTAGGAAAAAAAAAGCTATTCATGTTGTTAACTCTTGTCCCCCACGTCCACAGTGGCCCACTTTTCCTCGTAATATAATATATTTTATTGGCTGAATATCGCCCAAAAAATATTGGATGAATCGAACTATTCTATAAAGCGGCCACATTGATTATATAACGACTTTAAAATATTGCGTGAAATATTTGGCAATTTTATATAGGGTAAATATCGGCTGAATAGTGGGTATAAAATACCGGGAGAATAGAACATCTCTATATCGGCTCAATATTGGCAAAATATTGGCTTTCAAAACCTTGTTGAGCCAAGTTGGCCCAATGAGTTTCCAAGTTATTTTGTTGCTAGGATATTATTCCCTCTCTTAACTTCAGAATCTACTTAAAAATGAAATGAAAAAGCAAGCACATTAGGGGTCGTAATTTACAAACTATCTCTACTACTATTAATGACAAAAGCAAAATGCAGCAAGGATATCGAGGTTAAATTAGCCCTGGGTTAAATACAGCTTGATTCAAAATACATGATAGTTTTTCCCGCTCTTAATATACTTTAGAATCACCTCAAAAATGAAGTGTAAAAAGCATACATATTAGGGGTCGTAATTTGCAAATTACCTCTATACTTATTAAAAATATAACTTAAAAAACTGCGTCAAATATACCAAGGTTAAGTACATCATAGTGCAAAATACAAGATGTTCCGTTATTCCCGCTTTTAATATACTTTAAAATCCAGTAAAAAATGAAGTGAAGAATAGCATACACATTTGGGTTCAGAATTTACAAACTGCCTCTATTACTACTACCAATAATGAAATGCATCAGAGATACCAACATTAAATACAGCTTAATTCAAATTATAGGATGCTCACTAATTCCCGCTCTTAATATACTGTAGAATCCAGTTAAAAAAGAAGTGAAAAAAGCATATACATTAGGGGTCGCAAATTACAAACTACCTTTACTACTATTAATAATAAAAACAATATGTATCAAAGATACCAAGCTTAAATTTTGATACAGGATGCTCCGTTATTCCCTCTTTAAATATATTTTAGAATCAAGTCAAAAATAAAGCGAAAAAAATCCTACATATTATGGGTCGTAATTTACAAACTACCTCTACTACTATTGATAACAAAAACAAAATGTATAGAAAGCAATGTAGATTTTTACTTCTAAGAACCTAAGAAAATACTGTATGTAAAATTAAATCGCTTAGCTGCAAAGTTTGATTTTATAATTGTTTCTTTAATATGGGAAATTACGTGATATTAAAAGTAAAGTATAGAAAACATAGTTGCTTTTTACTTCTGACAACTACATGTAAATAAAATTTGATGTTTGCAGTACTCCCTAGTTTTAATATCGCAGCTGAGAAAGAAGGAGACAGTAAAACACTTGTGGGTCATTTGCTAAAATTATGTCCAAATAAGGGAAATTAAATAAAAAAAAGTTAGAGAATCAGAATGTGTGAGCATAACCAGAAAAACGCAATTATGAGCAAAACTTTATGATCGACGATGGACAAATCAAATAAATAATTTTAACCAACATTTTAGGTACTTTAAAACATTAGACCAGGGGTCGCCAAACTTTTTTGATCATCGACCCCTACATAATTTTTCGAAATCTCCATCGACCACCACAAAAGCAATTTTCTGCTAATTAAAATAAAACTCTATTAGATACTGTGTTTGTACATTTATTTTATAACTTTAAACATTTATTAAAGTAATAGTACATTGTGTAACAATAGTTTTATGAAAAATTTATTAATATTGAAATTTAAATACCTTATTATTAAATAATAAGTAATTATGCATAAGTAGATATAATAAGTAAAGTAACTAAAGATTTACTGCTTCTTGATCAATGAGATGGGTGTGCCTGGTGTTTTTTTGAAAGGTTCGCTACATTGGGTTCAAAATTGGTCAATTTTAATTTTCGTCAAAACTGGTCAATTTTGTAATTTTTGTAAAAAAATACAAAGTGTGCTATAATTTTGTCGCGGGCTGTACTAATCCATATTATTAATGCTTACCTTCTTTTTTGGGCATTGATAATTAAAATTGATATCTAAACCAAACGAATGGTTTTATCGAAACAATAATTATCCAAAACTATAAAAGTTTTAATAACGACACTGCAAATATTCAATACATTTTGCAAAGATGGCTGAAACTGCGTATGATATTTGCATTTGTAACGTCAATGCTCGTCACACGTGACATTTGGACAAACGCACATATGCATATGACTTATAAACTGCGCTGTGTTCGTGCCACTGCGCGGTGGTACGTAAATACTTGTTTCACCCCAATAAATATACGTTTATTAATTTATTTTTTATAAAGAAACTGATATTGAGTCAATTATAAAAAAAATTCACACATTTTTCATTTTTAATTAGGTATGTGTGATTTGCGTAATGAGAACTGTTTTTATTTTCGACCCACAATCGACCCTTCCGATTCGGATCGACCCCCATTCGCCCCCTTGTCTCAGATCGACCCCCGCTTTTGTTAAATAGTCCCCTGGGGGTCTATATAGACCACTTTGGCGACCTCTGCATTAGACATTTATCCTTTTAAGATATTATTTCGTGGGTGGTAGTTACTTAGCACACTTTTCAGTTTAAGACACTTCTTCTTTTAGAGCATTTACTAAAAAGATTAAATAAATATTAGAGAACCTGGATCTACAGTTACACTTTACATTTAAACTGATGGAAATTTCTAAATCATGTACGGTTAAGACAATTAATAATGATGTTGTTGTTGTTCATTTACGTTGCACTAGAGCTGCACAATGGGCTATTGGCGACGGTCTGGGAAACATCCCTGAGGATGATCCGAAGACATGCCATCGCATTTTTGATCCTCAGCAGAGGGGATGGCTCCCCTTTTCCGTAGCCCGACGACCTGCACGCGAAGTCGAGCACTTTACGGTAGAACAGTTTAACGAGAACCCATACCGCACACTCTCGGTCCCTACGCAGGCTGATCCAAGTGGTCACCCACCCGCACACTGACCGTAGCCAGTGATGCTTGACTTCGGTGATCTGCTGGGAACCGTGTCTTAACGATCAGTCCACTGCGGGACCAATTAATAATGAAACACAACAGGGTGGTCTAAGTTATCCAGCAATATAAGGTGATTTAGACCAGAACTAATAATTTAATATTTGATTTAAAATGATAATTTAATAATTCCAAAGTAAACGTAAATAAAAATACAGCTCAAGGCATTTATTAGAAAAAAATATTTCTTTTATATTTTTGGAGGAAGTCAAGATATTACGATGAATTAAAAATTATAATAGTAAATAAGTTATATATATTTTATTCCAAGCTTCGTGCTAAACTGTGTTCAGTTAACACGAATATTTACGAGTATTTGCGAATATTAATAAATCCGTTGTTGTGCTATTATAGAAAAGTTGCGGGAACACTTAAAGTACCTATCTAGTAACACTAGTGATGAAATTTTGATGCAAAAAAGCCACCACCGAAATAATTTAACTTACACACTATTGCCCCAAATACTTCAATAAAAAGTGAAGTAGAAAATTGAAATTAATTGACTATGTTTCAAACGACGATGGTCCCGCAGTGGACTGATCGTTAAGACACGGTTCCCAGGAGATCACCGAAGTCAAGCATCACTGGCTGCGGTCAGTGTGCGGGTGGGTGACCACTTGGATCAGCCTGCGTAGGGACCGAGGGTGTGCGGTATTGGTCCTCGTTAAACTGTTCTACCGTAAAGTGCTCGACTTCGCGTGCAGGTCGTCGAGCTACCGAAGCAGGGGTGCCACCCCCTCTGCAGAGGATCAAAATTGTGATGGCATGTCTTCGGATCATCCTCAGGGATGTTTCCCAGACCGTCGCCAATAGCCCATTGTGCAGCTCTAGTGCGACGTAAATGAACATCAACAACAATCAAATCAAACGACGATGACGTTACTTTATGTGACGTTCAGAGCATATATTTTACAAACTATATAGGGATATATATTTCAAGCATATGTTATTAATGTTTTTATAACTTTGTAAAATGTAGCGATAAATTACTATAATTGTTTTGTTCGATTTCACATCGTAATATTTTTGGATTTTCCAGTTATAGTTCAGATAAAAAAAAAAGTAGTTCATGAATCAATCAGATGATTCTAATTTAAAATAGTACGCAGTCCTTATCTTTTACAACCTTGAAGGATAAATTTTCTTATCATTAATTCGGTTTTATAGAGTTTATTAGCTTTCAGCAACAGCTGATGAACGAAAATAGCACCAGAATATTTGTCTTTCCGTTCATTCAAGTATCGAAATAGTAGAATCCAAATCCCTCAAATATGACAGATCTATTGAGAAATCTCACATAAATATGGACACGAAAAATAATCCAACCGGAACAAACACACCTGTTCTATTATGAAATATTAATCCTAAAATAGAATATTTCTATTGCATCAGTTCTTCTCATCATTTATTCCATAAGATTCATTTCTGGCAATGGATGCAGATCTTTTCCTGCCGTTCTATGACGTAACTTAAATGACGTCAGAGAAGTTATAGTTGCTGTGGCAACGGCTACATGTAATGACGTCACAAAATCCATTCTCGTACGCTGCTAACCTTCCACTTTCTCCAACCTCTACATCTGCCTCCAGTTAGTGAGCCAAAGGTTTTGCTCTTTCAAAGACAAGGATTCCTTTGCCAAAGTATAAATACGGCATCCAAATCGTTTGCAAGCTCCTACCCTACTTTGGTTCGCTACAGAACAGTTACTACTTAGAACAAATTTGAGGAATAAAATATAAATTCTTTTTTTTTCTCTGTCTATACTGTATTAAAATAATGGGTTGGAAAAGCTTTAGTGCCCGAGCGACATTGTTTATTTTTCGTAGATTATTAGATTTGAGTGAAGCATTTAAGTAAAATCGTTTGATCTTTTTGTTGATTTTAGTGAAAAAAAATAGTTTAAAATTGTGCCGATCGTTTGGATAAACTTTGTTCATTCAGGATGCAAACTTCAATGAAAAGGTAATTCGAATTTTTTTAATTTTAAAACGACTAATTTCTAAATTGAAATTTTACTGATTCCATTTTATATAAAAATATGAAGGTGAGATTGTTTAATGATAGGCATATAAAAAAAGTCTAACATGACAATGATTTTTAGACGATAATTTCATTGAAAAATCATTCCTGACTGACAGTTAATGATATAAATATCATTCAAATACAAATTTAGATCCTCTTTTTGCCAGGCAGTAAACATTAATCATTATTTTCTTTAATTATTTGGAGATATCAAATCATTACTTATCAAATACTTTTGACCATTTCTTTTTTTCTTTACTTAAAATAGCTCTGAATTAAATAATTTCTTCCAGTGCTAAAGTGTAGGAAAATGTAATTTTT
The DNA here is from genome assembly GCF_982258835.1 of Parasteatoda tepidariorum. NCBI lineage: Eukaryota > Metazoa > Arthropoda > Arachnida > Araneae > Theridiidae > Parasteatoda > Parasteatoda tepidariorum. The sequence continues at coordinate 95,413,066 of NC_141757.1, read as the reverse complement.
AATGTAGGAAATATTAATATATTAGGAATGGTGGCAATTTCTTATTTTTCGTCATATCTTTATAAATTTTTAAAAATTTCAGCACAGGATGTAGAAATAGAAGAAATTTCTGCGATTTTTTTTATCATATTATTTAAAGTATTATATGATAAATTTAGCTTTTAAATTCTGCACAACTTATAATCTACAGCTGCTGAATAACTTATTCTGTAAAATTTACTTTAGGTATCTTTTATTTAAAAATGATATATGAAAAAAATAGCTGTCATAGAAGCATAGTTTAGTTTTCGAAGCACACGATTATGGTAAATGTTAATTTTTTTATTTATTTTCTAACTTTCTTTTTTTTTTATTTTTTATTTATTTCGTTGTTGAATATAATTAGAGATATAAAAACATTTATTTGGTTATTCTATAGCATCAGTTTATTTGAAAATTAAATTTATCTTATTTCTAATTGAAAATGTGAATACTGAGTTTTTCCATCGTATTTATTACTTAATTGCATTAATTTATTATAAAAGTTAATGAGTTATTTATTTTTTATGTTATATATTTTTCCTCTATAAATTTTAAGTAAGTTAAACTAAAAAGTAGCAGTAAAAGTTGAATTTAAAAAATTAAATTATTTATTATTTAAGAAGTCGAAGTAATAAGTTAAATTTAAGAAGCATCAATTATGTAATTATTGCTATTATTTTAATTTTTTTTCATTAAATATAACTATTTTATCTCTTAAGCGTTGAACAATAATTGCAATATTTAATTTTTCTCCAATTTTTATCTGTCTTTTTAATTCGCTGAATTACGCCAAACTAATGAAATATATATTTCTACATATAAAATTAAAAGCATAAGGAATCGTTTTTGATGTTGAACTTAAATTGTATATAAATTTTTTAATAATAAATACTTTTCTTTGAAAGCATAAAGATGCGATATTGTTTTAACTTCATTTATATATTAAAAGTAGTTAGCTTTATTACAGCTATAGCTTGATCATCTGAAAGCATTATTGTTAATAATCATAATTGCTTTAAAATTATTTTAAAGTATATCTTTAAATCGAAAATTTTTCTTTTTAAAATGTAAATCTTATAACATTGAGCTTTTTATTTCAAAATTCTAACATGTATAATTTTTCTAATCTAATTTTATTTCTGATTTTAACTTATATTTTAAATAATTTGTAAATTATATAAAAGATGTATTTTATTTTATGCACATTTGCCTTTTATTTTGTTTACTATTTTTGTCTTTTACTTTTGCTTAATTCAAATCATACAATTTATTCTAGTTCTTTTTTCCAGTTATACATTTATATTTTGTCGAATATATTTTTAAGCGAGTATTACATTATTTTTAAAAAAAAAAGTTAAATCGATTATAAATTTAAAACATTATTATAAAAGTTTTGATTTATTCTTATGTTACTTACTTATTTATAATTTTGCACTACTGCATAGTTATTAAAACTTCTTGAGAGCTGGTGAAAATTATTTTAAAGAGTAATATTAAACTTGTTCTATAAGCAAATACAAATATTTTCATGCTATTATACAAAAATGCCAATCAAAAAGTTTATGAATTTTTATAAATTTTAGTAAAAAAATATTTGTATCAAATAAAAATGTAATGACGCTTAAAAAGTAATGGCGCTTACAAATTTTCTTTATTTTCTTTCTAAAATATTTTTATATTAATTTGTTTTTAAAAAGATTATTTACTTTTTGAAATATTTTTCTAAGACGGATTGTGATAAAATCAATTAAGTCTGTAAACAATGTTATTTTAATCAAAGGATTTTACTTTCTCATTAACTCTTACTTTACTAATACTTTTAATTTCTTTAAATAGAATTTTGATTTATGCTAGAAAAAGGACATATTTTGCCACTGATTTCAAAATAGAGGATCTGATTTTAACTCGCGGATCGAATATTACTTGTCAATGTCAATAACTTCTATACAGCCCGCGTTAATAAAATACGCCTAAAAGAATTGATTTTGTTCATTCACTGCGCGTTGAATACTATTCCTTATAAATCAATTTTTTTTCTTTGCATTCATAAAAAACATTATCTAGCGTTTTTCTATTTAAATTCTAGTCACGCTTAAGTTTTTTGGTCACGATATAGTTTAATTTCTAGTTCCGATTGTTACTTCTATAAGTTTTTCTGCTGTTTCTCATTAGGAGACATTTAACCATTGCTCTTTCAAAATGCTTTTGTATGACTGTTTTACGGGGGCATATTTTAAATAAGACTTAATCAATATGATTAAAAAGTTAATTTAGTATTAGCTATTCCATATACTACCAACATTAATTAATCATTTTCATGTAGAACTATTGAGAAATTTTAATGACAGCTAGAACAAGGTAATTTATAACACGCAATGAAGAATTTGTGGCACAGTGTTTGCTGCAATATTCATTCAAAAAGTCTTCTGAAACTTACGGAATTCATATAATAGAATCCATGGAATAGGAATATGTAAAGATATTCCAGTGATCCCGTGCCTTAATTGATTTTACTGAGGAAGATTGTGTGATTTGGCTCTGTAATTTCGCTGACAATCACTGAGGAAGAACCATGCTAATATGACATTTTAATGAATATGAAACAAATCAGTTTTTGAATGTATAGAAACATCAGGATGCTCTTTACAAAAATTTATTTTACACCACTAATCGTCTCAAAAATGCTTCAGAAAAAAATGCAGGATTCACTTGGAGTCGTACATAATATTTTCGTTACTCCGAAATGCTTTTAGAACATTTTTTTTAACATATTCTATCACCACTACGCTCTTCTACTTTATAATTAGAACGCTGTTAAAAAATTATGGAACACATTGAAACACATCTTTTGAGCTTTTTGAACACAACATTTCGAAGAATTCTACACGATACTTCGGTTCAAATTGACATAAAATGTGGTTTTTAACACCTTATTAAGGTAGAAACAATTTTACAGAATATTATGGTTAAAGTACCAATTTTATGGTTCAGCGTTGAGCCAATTTTTCCGATAAGTACCGAACGAAAAATAGTTTGTTTTATTAACTTCATAAAATCGCGATTCCCACTTTTGTTTTACGGAGCAGAACCACATGAAATTTTAAAAGAAGATGATTGATCTTGTGATTCTATTTCTATCTTGCAATGTTTGTTTAGATTTTTCAGTAAAGTTGTTTTCACAAGGTTCTGATAAAAATAAATTACGTATACTTGTACCAAAAAATATAAATTATATTTAGAAGTTACCGGCTATTTTTGCACCAAAAATAATTGACTGCGTAGTTTGTAATAGTGTAATACCAAAACGTGTAATAAAATTAGTTCATAGTAAATAGTCTGAAACATCAGTCAACACTTTTTAACCTTTCGGTAGTTATAAACACTTTTTTTATTCCCTATGAGTTATGGAAATGATTTATTATTAAATTCTACAATTGGGCTGAAGCAGAATAATTAAAAAAAAAGGGAACGGAATACTGTAAATTTCTTAAAATATGAATGAATAGTAATAATAAAAAAATTTCTCATTAAATATAATGTAATTTATGTACAGTTGGAATTAAAAAAAATAAATAAATAGAAATGTTATTCACTGAATAACTTTCTTGACACAGTAGTGATGCCATGTTTAGTTATTGCATTATCACCTCTTAACATTGGAGAGATAATGAGGCGATAATTTAAACATAGTAATTATTTTTTGCATGAAATCGCCTCACGGTAAACAAGTTAATATGTGTGCTATTTTTTAAATAACTGGTTAGAGTTCCCAAAATAAAATTCTGCAAATATTCTTTTTGTTATAATTTAATGACTGTATATATAAATTGAAAATGCTAGATTATTGTAGAAAATAATCTAAATAAAGTTTTCTTGTTTTTAATTATACATTTATTTTACTTTACTTTCGTGAGTTATAAACTGGGACTTTTTTCTTCCAAATTTTAAATTTGTGCGACACATTTTATGCGTAATCAAGGGTATTCAAAATTTAATTACGGTAGTCCATAAGAAGCTATAATTTTTTAAAAACATGAACAAATTTAATGAAATTATAGATTTGCGTCGAAAAAAGCAAGACAGGTTAAATAAGTTATAAAACAAAAGAATGTGTATAAATGTCTATTTCTCGATAATTCTTATCTTGACTATTAGCCAATTATATAAGCTTTGTTGTATTATTGTTTATTTTTAATTACTTCTTGCAATTTGCAATAATTATAAACCTTTTGTTAGGAACATGCATTTTGCTTTAATATTTTTAAGCTCGCAATCAATTTAATTTTTCAATGTTAAATATTTCATATGAATTTTAAGGTTTCATTTGGATTGCGCAGTTTCTTTCTATTTAAATATAGCACTTTCTAAAAATTATGACTTTGCCCTTGCAGCGCGACATTGAATCTTTTTTAGCTTCTTGGCTTTGTTTCATATGACGCAGAACCTGAGGCTTGAAAAACCAAATTTATGTGCTAACGTAAATCTTCACTTTAAATATCTTAGTAACAATGGCCGCTACTGACGTCATCACGGTACAGAAGTATGCAAGCTATGACGCAATCTCGAGTGGAAGATACCTACCGCTGCCTATTTTAACTCATGCACATATAAAGAAAGGGTTTGTTTAAGAAGTAAAAGGGGTGAAATGTTTGCGCTGCCGACAGTCAAAATGGAGTAAATATTGTTAAAATTTTTTAATTATTCATCTAAAGATTGGAGCATAATAATTATATTTAAGTTTCTTAGAAGTTAGAGAAGCTCCAACTCCTATCCTTTCATGCTAAACTAAAGTGCAATTCTACCATTTACGAAAGGTCACATTTGCTCACTTTAAAGGCACATAATTCAGTTAAAAACAGGAAGTTTAAATAATTTTTGTTAAACTAATTCTTAGGGTCAATGATACTTATTCCAATTCTTAATAACTTTTATTAGTTTAATTTAAAAAAAAAAAAAAAAAAAACTGTCTGGTTAGAACTTAACGCAATAGGATACGTCCGAAACATCCGCTGATTGTTAATTTAATTTTTTTTTTTAAATATTAAATTTCTTCTAAATTAATTTAATTTTTTTTCTAAAATATTAAGTTTCTGAAATTGAAACAAGTGTAAATGACACTCAGAGTTATTTCAGTAAAAGTTATTAGAACTGTTTAATTTTTCTAAATTGAGATTTATGCTTTTAACTTCTGCAAATGTGACATTGGGAAATGGTAAAGCTGCCTTATAGTAAATTTTTGCGCATATGTTTTCTATTAGAAGTACGTTAAAATGAGTTTAGAAATTTTGCTTTATGTAAAATTGTCTGACCGAAAAAAAATTATTAAGTTTATTGAATAGTGTTAAATAAAATTAAAAAACACAATAGATTTATGTAGTTTTTTTCTCCTCCTTTTTCCCATATAGACATAAATGTGACTAAATTTATATTTATGTCTGGGGTTTGCACTAATTGTCCATAATCATAAATGCATAATTTGTTTTGGTGGAAATTTTGGACTTACCTGGCGTTTGCATCAAGTTTCTCAATTTTAGAAAATGATTGCAAAGTTTTTCCTTACATTCCAATTTCGTTTGCAAATTTTTTTCGGTAAGGTTTTACACCAATAATTGAATCAATGTATTACATATACCTAAATAATGTTTAAATTGTTTTAACTACTAAATTAAAGTACTTCATAGTTTATGTAAATTATGCTAGTCTTAAATATATCTGATAATTAAAAAACACTTAATTAAAATTAAAAAGAACAAAAGCAAAATTTTTTAAAAACGAGAACTTAACTTACTAAAGTTAAAATTTAATTCTTAATTAATATTCAATATTAAATTATATAAAAAATCCAAAGAGGTCGGAAAAAGTGAACAGAAATATATGTGGCTTGTCACTGTTTTCCAGAAACCTTTCGCAATCATGCAACTGAATAGTTATTTAAATAGAGGAAGTAAAAAAACACGAAGAAAATTTTGAGATGATTAAATTTAGACAACAAACTTCTATGGGCATGTTGTTTCTGTCTTAAAAGTAGTCAATGCTTACCTACTTTAAAATTGTCAATTTTTTTCAACCAGTAAACAGACTTTTTTTTTATACCTGTTGTCTTTTTCATCTCCTCGTATCTTTCTATTTTTAAATTTGTAGCATGCGCCCAACTAATGATAGCATCATGAGAATCACATGGGTCCAATTTTTGAGGGGAGCAAAATTAAAATGGGAAGTAACAATAGCTCTCTATATTTCACTCACAGAAAAAAATTTCTTATGTCTGCTAAATATTCGCAATTAGATTGATTTCTTTAAATCTCTTTCTCGTTTTTAACTTTGATGAATTTAAATCGATGATGATTGGTAAAAGTTTTATTTGACTGAAATATTGAGGGGGACACATGAGAAGCAACGACACAGCGACGCTCATCGTTGGTATGGAATTTTTCCCTCAATGCACTTACGTAGAATCCGGTTGCAATGCAGAGAAAAAAACTGGTTGAAACTTGAGCGTGGTGAAGCGGATGCAGATCGTTGTATCTAAGTTTGGACAGAGGTTCCCAAATTGTGTTCCATTGAACCCTAGGATTCAATAGCTAAAGGGGTTCCAAGATTTAGGTCTTGTATTTATAACCAGTTATGATTTTTGAAATCTTTTATTATAGTTAGATTTAATCAACAATCCATTATTTATTTAATATTTTGGTTGCCTTTATGAAATTAAAATACAAATTTAAAGAAATGGCAAGTAAAAGAAATATATAATTTTTTTTAACAACAATATATTGAATAAATTGTGAAAAGGACTTTCATTTATGTAAAAAAATGCAATAGTATTTCCCAATCAAATTTTAAAAAAATCGTTAATAAAGAAATATGTTTCTCTAATAACCATTTTCTACGTTTATAGCAGTCCTTTTTTTCTTTTCATTGAAAAAAAAAATCATAATTTGGCTTATTTTATTCATTTTTAGCTTATGTGTATACTCAAAAAAGGTTAGCGAATTTAACTGTCGGATATAAAATCTGATTTAAGATTAATAATGATAAAACGATGAAAAAATTTCATTCCTATTATTAAATATTTTAAAATTTAAGTTCTTTATTGGTTAATACGTTTACAATTGTCTTTATATACTTTGTTTATAAAATAGTGGCTCCGGTGAAAGAAGAACATTTAGGATTCCATAGCCGAAAAAATTGGAGGAAAAAAATAATCGCTTAGTTATAATTTTCTGTTTTTGTCCCCCAGAAGTTTAATGAGAGAGGGAAATATTTATTTGATTCGCAAATATCAGTAACTTGAATCAAACAGTTGATTTGATATACCTTCAAGCCTTCTTAGTCTGTTTGATATTTTAATAAAACGTATTAGAACACGCAATAGACAAAAACTATTTCACTTAGTGATGAGATCAACTATAATCATTAAAGCACTATATTTATAAATTTAATTTATTGGAAAATTATAAAGTGAATGAAAAATCTTCCATGAATTAACATTATGAATCTCAACGTATGTTTTGCCAATTCCGTGATATGCTAACTTTTTCTTGTAATATAATTAATATCTGAGTCAATGTTTTTCTTCCGATTTTTTATTCTTGGATAATTTTAAAAATTCATGTTAAAATGCATAGTTTTTATTAAGGAAAATGGTCGAAGATCATTGAATCGGTAATCCACGTTAAACATTATTCTTAAAACAAGCAGAAAAAAAAGAATAAATGTGAAGTCAATATTCACTGATTTGTGGAGATTGTATTTTTTTTTTTTTTTTTTTGCTAGCAAATCATGTTTTATTTTTTGAATTGAGGTGTGTTTGTTATATTTTTGTCACCATTCAACCATTTTGAGGAAAAAAATAATAAAAAAACTAATTTTTAAAACTTGTAATACAATATCACCATCTTCAAATAAAATAAATTTATAAAAAATTCAAATTTGAAAAAAGAAATTAAATTAAATTAATCAAATGTGATTTAATTAATCAAATTTGAATTAAAATCAAATATTTCTTTAAAAAGAGGAGAGAGAGAGACAGTCATATATCCCATCCTGTCAATCCTTTTTAAATCTCTTTCCTCAAAACTCTTTTTATTAAAACTCAAGTTTTAAAAGAATTGAAATCGATATTGATATCAGAGACGTTCTGAAGAATGGGAAACATAGTAGACATTAAGAAATCGATAGATTTTAATTCTAAATGTTTGATCTGTTTTACCTAAATTTAAAACTCAAAATGAAAGTTGAATACATTTTGAACATTTTGGTAGCAGTAAAAATCTTTATTTTATTTGGCGACTTTAAAGTGTGTTTCTGAATATAGATGGCGCTACAATGTCAATTAATCTTACACGCAAAACTAATATAGCATAAATGTTTTTCCTCCCCTCCTTTTTTTAAAATAATTTGTCTAGAAACTGCTGAGTATGTAAACTGTTAGTATTCTGTGTATGTGAAAAGCACACAGTGAAAAGCATCAAATCTAATTGTTTTTCATACTAATAGTTGATGAAATTTTTTCCCCAATTCAATTAAAATTATTGCTTTAATAGAGAGTAATACCTAAATGCAACAATTCATCTGTATAAATAAATATTAAGTAAAATTCTTGAAATTTAAACTTAAGCACAAATAAGCTTTATTTGAATAACATTTATAGATTAATCTTGATTGCGAAACTATTTGAAATTGTCAATTCATTTTTGTTAAACTACTAAATAACTAGTCATTAGCTATTTCTTTGCTTTTAATATTTAAAATATCGATATAAAATTTTGTTCTAGCCAGTTTTAATTGGAAAACTCATTAATATTTTTTATATCGGAATTATTTTTTTTAATTTTCCGAAATAGAGTTGTAAGAAATGTAATCTATTACAGTGATCAATTACTCTGTAATCAAGATTACATGTTATCTTGATTACTTGTGATTAAAATTACAATTGTAAAGATAAGATGAAATAATAGATAAGATTATATGAAATAATTACTGGTAATCAATTACATTTTTCTAATTTTGTTCCGAAATCCTTTATGCCAGCTTCTTGTTATTTTTTAAAATTTTTTTTAATCTGTTGGTAACTTTTTATTTTGAATTTTAATATTTCCAATTGTTAAATTCGTATTATTTTTGAATTCAAATAGGATTACAGCATAGATTAGCATTAAAAATATTACCCTAGTTTTGCTTCCGTATATTTTAAAAGTTGTTGGAAAAAAAATTAACACTTTCTTATGGTAATATTATTTAAATTTCATTCAAGACAAACTTAAAAATATCAAGCATAAGGGTTTCGGCCCATTAATTTTATTGCATTAATCAAATGAGTAAAGCAATGAATTAATTAAAGATAAAACTAAAGAATAGATAATATCTAAAAGAATAAAAAATTTTAAATAATTGAATTCTTGATCCTACACCTATCATTGGAGTTTTTTCAAGTTTAAATTACTTATGTAATTTATGTCAAAATCGTGATCCTGTTTTAAGGGGGTTCGGTACCTCCTATGTTGACAATGTTAAAAGGGCATATTTCGATGTACCTTTTTAAAAAAAGTATCGTAGTTAGAGCTTTGAAATTTTTTTTGTGTATGTAATAGATATTCTAGATTATACTGAAGTGAACTTTTTTAAATTTAGTAAATTAAAAGAAATTTTAAAAAAATAAATTACACAGCATGTCAGAAAATTTTAAAAACTTCACATTTTCATCCGAAAATTTTGAATTAAAAAAAAATATTAAGTTTCTCTAAAAAAACTGATCACTTCAGCACAAACTACAGTACTAAAGGAACTTTTTAATTCAAAAATCAAAGTGTTGTGATCAATAGTTTTCAAGAAAAGGTACATTGAAGCCAAAAAAACATAGTTTTGAGTTATTTGCATTTAAAGCGTAAATATTAGACTACCAACGATATTTGAAATTTAAATTCCAAAATCATATTGTTTCTAAGTTATAAATCTCGTACTGCTTACATTTCAAACAAATTACTCTTAAATGTTTCTTTTATTTGACTGAAAAATAAGTTTTTATACTGTACTCTCCTCACTTTTCGAGCGAATAAAAAGCCCTTAAAATGATCAAACTGAATGCGATAATTATAAAATTGTATAATTCATAAATCACCCATAAATTTTATTCATGAAAATTGAATATTCAAGTCTTTACCAAGATGTTTTGTTTAAATTTAAATGAGTTAAAAGTATTTTTGTTAAAAAAAATAACAATATTACAAAAAAATCTAAGAAAATGCATATTTCAAGATAAACATTCTAAACACAGAAATAATTAACAAAGAACTGTAAATAAGAATTTACTTCAAAATTTGAAATTTTATGTAAAGAACATTTAAACAAAAAATCAAAATGATGTAACTAAAAATTAGGGAGAAAAAAAAATCCGGTCCAAGGTAAATTCGAATAATGTAAACGAAATTCCTAATCTGTGCCGGTAATGACAGCTTTAAAACAATCCTGGTCCATAAGCAATGTTTTTTTTTGCATTTCAGTACTTTATTTTATTTTCTTTTACGTAAGTAAACAAAAACGTAATGAAGAATAAAAAAAACGTAAAAATAATGACCTAATAACAGTATAATAAAAGAACAAAACAAAAATTGATTTAACAAATCAAACTAATGTAAATCTCAGTTTTATATTCAAAATTCTCGAAAAATCGCATGGAAATAAAGAACAAACAAATAATCCAGTTAGAGTTACAATCAACTAAAGATATTGTGAAGTTGAAATTATAAATAATTTTTTTATGACTTGGTAATAGCACATGCAAAAAATAATGGACATTATAATGTTTACGAAATCGTCTGTCAAAAGTGGGCGTGGCATGGGTGTTTTCGGTTTGTTTACATTTTTTAAATTAAGTTTAAGTGCACTTCTACGTGGATTTCAAACAAAAGCAATATATCGTTAGAAAGCTAATAGTTTCTAGTTTAATTATTGATCAAAATCTCAAATTCGATTTTTTGAAGGTTTTTAGGTACTGAACCCCCTTTTAAGATATTCAAAAATTCTTAGAAATTAACTTAACAGTCGTTAGATTTATTCAAAGTTCGAAGAAAAAATAAGTCAGAATATGTTTCTTTAGTAACTTTATTCCAACAACACAATTAAAAACTTACTTCTATAAAATGAAAATATTCCATATTTGTCTTCAAAATAATGCACATTGTTGATATTGGTTACATATTCGGTTTCAAAATAATGCACATCGTTGATATTGGTTACATATTTAGTTTCAAAATAATGCACACTGTTGATATTGGTTACATATTCGGTTTCAAAATAATGCACATCGTTGAGATTGGTTACATATTTAGTTTCAAAATATTTCAATTCGTTTCAATTAATGTTTCACATCACATCACTGATGTTTTCGTATTTTTTCATGTTTTGTACCTGTAGCAATTTAATTAGTGAATCAAACTTTTTGATTGGTGCGAAATTGCGATATAAAAATTTCCTTCGAAAATGCTTGATTCATTGCATTCCACAAGATACAACATTCAAAATTGTTTCAGCAGAATTTAGTTTTAATATATGATTTGCATTTAGTTTGGTAATTTAACCCTTTGATGTAGATGGGAAACCTGTGTCTCATTTATAATATATTTTTCTGATGCTCTAACTATAAACAAAAATATATTTTGGTATTTTTTTAATTAAAAAAAAACATTCAACTAGTCATTTAAAAAAATCTCTTTGATTATCGGAATTAAATTTGTACTAAAATATTAAAAAAAGTAATTTTTTTTCTTTGATATTTATTTTTCTTAAATATTTAAAAATTTATCAATAATTGATTTTGTGAATCACAAAAATTTCAATAGTGAAAAACTGTTATCTTTCTAAATAACTGCAAATAAGAGCAAATTTGAAAATTTATTGTTTGAAAACGAGCTGTGTTAGGAAATTTGTACTTTTAACTTAGAATATGACAACAGTGTTTTATGCTGTTTTTCATAACCGTCAATTTGTAAAATGTTAAATATAATATTTTTCACTTATTTTGACCAAAATTATATTTGCAAAACTCGACTCTAGATTATTTTTACAAATATTTCATTGATTGTAATTATTGAGTTCATTTGGTAAAAACCAATACCAACCGTGTCAATACCTAAAACAAACACCCACTAATGCACCTTCTAGCGAAGAACATAATTATTTTTGTGAATGAAAACATACAATGAAATGATTTCAAATGATTTATGACATATTTCACTGAAATTTCAAGGACAAAACAACAATAGATACGTTTAAATGATATTGTTATACTTTTATGACGTTGTACTACGCTATGATGTTACAAAAAATACACTATTCATTCATAAAGTACGTCTCATTCAAGATAAATATGATTTTATTAGACGATAATTTCCCGGATCCTTTTTGAGAATGGATGAAATATTGATATCGACACATTTGAAGTGATTTCAAAACATCAAATGACAGGTGTGCTTTTTCTTTACTTTCGATTAAGTCTATATCTTTAGAGGAAAAGATGTTGAACGTGGGAAGAGAGAAAGAAAATTGAAGAAAAATAGAACATTTTTATAAACAGTACCGTTAAAAGGGACTTGAAGTTACTGACGTCAACAATTGACGTCGAATTTACGCAAGTTACAATGGATTTAGTTTAAAATAAAAGCATCAAAGTGTACTGAAAATAGACAAGCTGCTTTAGCTGTTTATTTTAAATTTTGGTAGCAAGGCGGCTCCATCGATGTGTTAACCATAGTATCTGCAATAAAGTATGATTACGTGTTTTTAAATTCGTAACAAAATTTGACCTCCTTTATTTTTATTGCGAATTTGATTTCAATGTCTTTCCTATTCACGTGGTAAAGGTTTGCAGGAAATTCTGGTTTTCAAAATTATAGATCTTCTTATAACACATTTCGTAAAAAATACAAAATTGAAAAGTGAATGTAATAAAATAAATGGTTTTTGTGTCATGTTCTAAGGTATCATGATAAAACTACCAATTATTACTTCATTTATCAAATTTTATCTCGTATTAAAAAACAATATTTTATACCCAAGTCATTACTGAAGCGTTTCGGTAAAAATGACCGAGGATGTAGTTGTTCTCATAGCTAAAGAGACCCGGTAAATTTCACCATATTCTGGTAGTTTTGTCCTTATATTTTTTCTCAAGCAAGAATAAATTACAAACTTTGAAATTAAAAAAGAAAGCAAAGCGTAAACTAAAGAATAGATTTGCAATAAAAAATAAGATTATTGTTTAAATCAAAGAAGTTTAAAAGCGCGACAATTGCCTAAACGGTAAATGTTAAGCTAAGCCATCTTAAATCTCGTTGTTTTAATGTCATTTAATAAAGATACACCAATGACATTTTAATGCTTACATACTGATTAACACTTTTGTTTATTTTCAATTACAGATTTGCAAATATATGTCAAAACTATTATCACCGTATAAAATAATATGTGTTTAAAAATGATTTTTACTCACAACATAGGAAAGTTCGTGGCAAAAAGCAATTCTGGTAAAATTATCGGGTAATAATTAATATTTAATGTTATTTTTTTCAAAAAAAAAAAGAACCTAAAGATGGGTAATTTTACTGTGCACGGAGAAAAAGAATTCTAGTAGAATTATTGTGCTGTTTAGTAATGACATTTCTGATTAAAAAAAAAACGCAGTTCTGATTATAAAAACTAAAATATACAATAATTAAATCATTCATTTGGTATTTTTTCATTTCATATGGTAACGGTTTACCGAAAATTCTGCTTTTCATAGTTCTTATTACCACACATATAGTAAAAAAAAAATACAAAACAGAAAAGTAAATTTAACTGAATAAACTGTTTTTATGCTATGCTTTAAGTTATCATGATGAAATTACCAGATTTTGACGCATTTACCAAACCATATTATAAAACTATATTTTATTGTTATTTTACCTAAGTCATTACCAAATTCGGTAAAAATTACCAAGTTTTTTGGTGTTTCCAAAGATCCAGAAATACGATATATTTACTTTCTAAGAATTAGAAATTACTACAAAATTAAATTTTGTGTTATACCATTTGAAACGTGTTTGCTAAGTTTTCGTTCATGAAGCGTAAATGAAAGGTTTAAACAATGGTTGCATAAAGTTGGTAAAAGTTAATAATAAATTATTTTTAAGGAAATTACATATTTAAAGATTAAAAAATAATTTTTTTTTATAAAGCTTGCATGTTTAATATGCATGTGAATTAAAAGCTTTCATTCATAAACATGTTGCTTTGGTTGCATTCTTTATTTGGCTATGCAACGATGCAATATTTTGTGACTGCTTATCAAAGAAAATTAACATTTGACTTTCTAATTCGAGTTAAATATTTTATCCGATAGTAAGGTGTAATTTTTTTTGTTTAGTTTTAACCTTGATTGCTGAAATTTAAAGAAAAATGACACTTTATAAGTAAAAAATGAACATGAAAATTCAAACAATAACTATGTATCAAAAATTTGAATAATAAATACATATGATGAGAATAAATACATATGAAAATAAATAAATATGAAACTTCGGACAACGAATTGTTTTTTGTTGTTTCATCATATATAATCGTTTCAACGAATTTGAACTATAAATATACCTGAAAATAAATAAATATCAAACTTCGGACAACTGATTGTTTTTCATTGTTTTAACGAATTCTAACAACAAATATATATACAAGAAATAAATATAAAACTTCGGATAATGAATTGTTTTTCTTGATTTAAGACCATGCTTAACTGATCCCCTTATTTTATGTCTAGAAGTATCTTTAACCACTTTTTACACTCTTACTTATGCATTTGTATAATTAGTGTACTAAAGTATATAAACGCATACATAACTTTTATATAATTAATATGCATAAGCAATGTAAAAATACATTTATAACTTTTGTCTAATTAGTATACATGAGTAGTATAAAAATTCATATAGATATTTTGGATAAACACATTATACATAATTTGTATAACTAGTGTACAAAAGTATATGTAGTTAAAAAATAATGTGCAAAAAGACCCCAAAATATTATTTTTCACTACTTTATAGCAGTTAAGATATCAGAAGAAATTCTATGCCTCATAGATGAATCAACTGAGATGTTTGGAATTCTTTGCCTAAATAAAAACTAATTTCTACGGCAGTGTTTTTAAATACACTTTTGGCAACGGGATTGAGTGTATCGTTTTCTGTTATACAAATAAAACATAATGAAGTTGACAGATGTGTTAAAGAAATCAATCTCTCAGTAAGAAATTTCTGTCGACTATTTTCAAGACATGTACGTATTCCTATATTTGTTAACTCTTTGCAAATTTAACTTTCACCCCTGAGACGAATCAAGCTCAAGGACTCTCGAAGAAAATTAAAATTAAGTGAAAGAAAACGTCTGTTTCCTTTGAAATAGGCTTCGTTTCAACTATTTTAGAACGTCAGAACTACGTCAATCCATCTACCAATCAGATGGTCGGATTGAAGAAGGCTCGAGCGTTGTGTAAGAGTGTTCATCATGTATGCAATTTTTATAATGGAAAATGTGTAATACAAGTTTGAAGAAAGAATTAACGCGTCATTTTATATTTTAAGAATGTTTAGTGCCTTGGACCCTTACGACAAAATAGTACGCATGTCTTAGACTACAACGCAGAACTAAAAAAAAGAGTTTCTTTTGGCCTTTATTTTACTTAGTTGCATAATAGGAATTTAGCATCATTTCATCATTATTATTTATCATTTTTAATTGAAATTTCAGTTAAATTTGCAGTTAGAAAGTCATTAAAATATTCATTTCATATTTTTAAGCAGAGTGTTCGATAATCACTTACCTTAACTTATATTTTTATAATATGAATTCAAAAAGTATGCACTTTACAGGTTGCAAATTAGTATTTGAGCGCGAGAAAGAAACAAAATATCTAAATTTGGCGAATTATACTACTATGAAAAACTGAAAACATGAAGGCTTGTTTGATTTTTGGAGCAAACGGCGAGGAGTTAAATAGCAATTATTATAAACTATTCCAAGTTTCATCAAGAAATCAAACTGGTTTTGATGTTTCCCCCCTATCTTCTCTAAATCTGACAAATCATGAGTGAGGAGGGTACAAGGTAAAACATCAAAAAGAGTTTGAAGAAATTTAAAGATGTTAATAATATAATTGCTATACGACTCCTTACCTCCGGAAATTAAATAGGTCTTCAGATTTTGAAAATTTAGATTTTTTTTTCTCTCAGAAATATTATTATGCGACTCCTTTCTAATGTGTACACTTTTTACTTCGTTTTTGAAAAGATATTAAAAATATATATGAATGGCGGTTACTATTGAACACCCATTATTTATAACAGTCTGCCTTTGAAATGTGCTTTGAAGGATTCATACGTTTTTCATTTCTTTCTTCCTTTCTTTTTTTTTGAAATTCTAACGAAAACGCCAATCTGAAATTTTTTTAGCTAATCAGGTTGACCTAAAATTTAATTGAATTTTTAAAAAGATTTAGGTTAGCGTTTGACAAATTTATTTATAAGTATAGATTAATCTAACTTTTATCATTAATTGTATGAATTCAGTTTCAAAAGCTTGTAGAATTTTTTTTAAATAAAAAATCTTCATTATTATTTGAAATTATAGTTAAATTTTTTTTAATTAGAAAATCACTAAAAAATATTAACTCATATTTATTTTATATAACAATATTAGTCAAAAAATAAAATTACTTTTACCAATTTCATTCACATTTGCCATAATTATACTTTTAAATATATGTTATTAGTTTTAAACTATGACATGGAAGTGTCAATTTATCATTTTTATGAATATTTGATAAAAATGCATTATTATAACTGATAAATGTTCATGCATCGATCCTACAATATATAGATTTTAAATTATTACTTAAACTTAAATTATCTCAATTAATAAATTATAATAATATATTGTTTTAAATATAACTAGATATGATTTAAAACTCTAAACTTATACCAACAAGGTTTAAAATGCGCGTACTTTTATCAGATGAAGAACTTAGAGTTAAAAGGTTTTGATTCTATTATCCTTACAGAGGAAAGTCAACTTGTGTTAATTATAATGTAGATTTTTTTTTTGTGTATTTATAGTTTATTTAAAATTCTGAACAACTAAAGTTTTAGAAGATAATTTCTAATTTGGATAATTTTAGTTTCTTTAAAAAAGTAATTCTTTTCAAATGAAATGTTGAAAAAAAATTGATTTCTTCTATTTATATATTTATAATTTATTTAAAACAATACTTCTTTCCAGACAAACTTAGTAGGTAATTGTTTTTTTTTTTATAATTTAAAAAAATTATTTATAATTAATTTGTTAAATGTAATGAATTTATCTCTACATATATTTACAGTTTATTAAAAAATGATATAGTTAGTTTAAAAAAATAATACCGATTAGATAATTTAATTTAACATAACTGTTTTTTTTTCTGAAAAAAAAAGCCAGTAACTGTTATTGAAATTGTTTTTATAAATTTAATTACTTTATTAAGTTAAGTAATACTAAATTTTTATGTTCATTAGTCTTATTAAATACGGAAATAACTTAGAAATGAAATTATGATTGTTCAAGTTGTTAATTTTACTTAACTAGACTAATTATTAAAATTTGGTTTGTTATATATTTTTCGTTGTTATTAAAATTATCTACAGCACATATTTATGACTTGTATGTGAATTTACAAAGGAAAAGTAAACATTTTTGTAATTACTTACGTCTTTAAAATCCAGTGTATAAGAGAGCCACAAAATAAATTAATAAATATTGTTGCTTACTTACAACTGCTTTCCCACTAATAAATTTGATGATAAAAATTATCCGGATAAACTAAAGTGTTTTCTTTCATATTTGAAACCAATGCTTTTATTTTTATTAAAGTTATGAAAATAAAATCAGGAATGGAAAATTTTAGCAGTAATAATTCTCTAGAAGAATTTTCTAAAATGAATGATTTTTTTTAATGAAATAGTTCATTAAATGATCTAAAACATGAGGTTGAATTATATTTAGGTAATTTAACTTTTTCAAATTATCTTGTTTAAGATCAAAAATGTAAGACAAACCTGACCGATGTCTTAACTATTTCTGTTAAAAAATTTCACGGTCAATATTCGGAACCTGAGATTCAGAATATTCCGTTGCTAGGTAACATGACGTAGAAATGACGTCATTTGGAGACGGCATAAAAGAAAGCGGCCGAACTAATCGAAATGTTTAAAATTATGAAATAAGCAAGGTTTAATTTATTTGTATGCACAGTATGTATGTACCTAATTATATTCTCGAATGATATACCCGCGTGATTGAAATTAAAATTTTCATTTTAAACGTTTTGGTGATATATTTTATCGTCGGTTGCTAAATTACACTTCCTGTATTAGTTCCAAGATTTGGAACCTTTAAAGATTACATCATTAGAAGTGATTATCATACTTTTTTAGAGTTTTCGGCTACACTTCATTTTATTCCATCTTTTTTGAGCACATTTAAATTTTGAAATAATAAATATATATTCGGAGATATTTAAACAATTTATTGCAGTTATTATGCACTATTGTTTCTACTGGAAACTTCAATTTTATTTCAAAAGGTACTCGAAAATGATTTGTTTTAAAAAGAATGTTGCAAAATAACTCATTATTTTTAGAAAATAAATTTTTATTTAAAAATTAGTAACATGATAACTTTTTTTAAATTTAATTTAAGACATCACAATAGCTTTAAAATAAATTTATAGGAAAAACTATTGGCTTTACGGGCGTTTCACGATTTCCTTTTTGGAAAAAAATGGTATTTTGTTTCAGAAATAGTTTACAAAAACATAAGTAAATACTTTAAAATTTTCAAAACTCATTCCAGGAATTAATAAATAATTTTAATATACTTACTTTGATGTATTTTATCCAAAAATTATAGAGTTGTGGTGATTGTTACCTGTGGGTAAGCATTAAAACACTTAATTAATGTTTCTAAAAAACTTTCAATCAGTAAAAGTCTAGTGCCTCCTTTTGTTAAGAATATTATCCAGTAATCGTCCTAGTGAATCATCTAAAAATCATAAATTTCTTTTGTTGCTGTTACATTGGCTTGGTTGAAAACATAAATGTGAAAAATTTGTTCTTTTGGTTAGAAAAAAAATATATTTTAAGGTGTTTCAGAAAGATATTGCTGTGGTTTAGGTTAATTCATGTTAGTAGATAGAATTATAAATTTACTCTAAAAATTTTAACTCTGAATTAAATTTAAATATCATTGCCGGAGCTTCAAGTTTAAATCTGCCCTAAACTCCACCTTTTGAGAACTGTTCCTCTCACAATTGAAGCAATATTGAAAAAAAGAATAGTTGTAATTACATAATCATAGATCATTTCAAATAAAATTTTAAGTTCTTGTTTTCGAGTGCAAACTCAGTAAGCTCAAATGAATCCTCCCAAATGAGAACTGTTCCCAAAAACGTGTTATCAAGATCAGCTGTTCCCAATTTTTTCAGCTAGGGAACCCTAAATAATGGCCAACGATCTTTCTACGGAACCCCGACTTTATAAACAAAGTATATAAAGATAAACGTGAACATATTAACAAATAAAATACTACTTAATTTTCATAATATTCGATAAGAGGAATGGAGAACCTCTGTGGCTCATGATATAGAACGTTTGCCTCCCAATGAGGTGAGCCAGGTTCGAATTCCATTGGTGACTGGTTGATACGAATTCTGTTCCCGGCTCGCTCTGACCACATTGCTGACATAAAATATTCATATACGTAATATATTCGTAAATATAATAAATATATTTTTGCCAGCACTGTAATGTAGTTTCAATCAGAGATGTTTTATAAACAGCTTGTATAAACATTCATCATAAAGTTGACGTTTTTCTTATTACCGTCAATGGATTTTTTTTTGTTGCCAAGTTTTCAATTTTTTTATTAATTAAATCGATATAAATTAACCTTAATTTATTATAAATTTTGAAATTATACAGAATTAATATAAGTGCCAACCCTGGTTTGACGCTTGAAACAAATCTGAATTTGACTTCAAATTATAGTTCTTAAGATGATTACTGTCCGAAAGAAATTAAAAAGGAAAAGCTATGAACAAAAATCTGAAAAAAAAACCTAATACATTTTAATGAACCTAAAATACAGTTCATTTTGATATCATATCATTATAACTTTTATTTAGTATCAATTATATAAAAATAAATGTATGCAATAATCTAAAAAATAGCATAAAATATTTTAAATAATTAAGACCTGGCTTGATATTTGAAACAAACCTAAATTTGCTGTTGAATAATAATTCTTAAGATGATTAATGACTAATGATTAAGATATTTAATGAAATCAATTGTATGCTAAAATAAACAATAATAGTATCGAAATAGGCTTAAAAATATATAAACTTCAATGGTTACCATAGTTAATTTTGTTTACTATAACTTTAATTTGATATCATTTATGAAATTATATAAAAATAAGTGCAAGTAAAAAATTTGGAAAGAGACATAACTAAAAAATATTCAGAAACACCGAAAAGCAACTGTGGCCTGATAATAATAATAAAATAAATCTAATTTTGCTGACAAATAATAAATTTTAAGATGATTGCTGACTTAAAAAAATTCAAAATACTCAATAATAGGTAAAAGAAGCTTAAAATTGATCAGTTCTATTAAATTTTAATCTATTAAATTAAATATGATCTATTATAATCATGTATTATTACTTAAAATTTTTTATTATCAATTATGCAATTGTATAATAAAAATGCATGCAAAAAATCTAAAAGAATAGCTTCAAAAGTATTTAAAAGCATTAAACATAACTGAGACTCGGTTTGACATAACCAATAATAAGCAAAATGAACTTTTAAAAAATAAATTCTATTAAAGCTTTAAAATGTAATTCATTTTTATTATATGCCTTGCAACCTTAATTTATTACTGATAATAAAATTATATGAAAACTAATGCATGCAAAAAAATAATAAAAATAGCGCAAGAAATATTTAACACTATAAAAAAAATACGCGAGGCCCTGTTTGATATTTTAAACAAACCTGAATTGGATTTAAAAAAATGTAATCCTTAAAATGATTAAAGACTATAAGATATTCAAAATAAGGAAGTTGTACTTCAAGGAAGATGTAGAGCAGCAACTCTTCTTAGAATGTCTTAGCAACTGATGATAACGATTGACTTACAGCTACATTTATTGGAGGGTCGATAAAATCCGGGAGATATTACTTTTACATTTCCCCCGGATTTTCGGGCATGTGGGACTTTCTGACGTCATGATTATATGACGTAGCTGTTTACACCGCCACCGTTTATATTTATTTTCAATTCTATGAAATTGTATGCATCTTTTTAGATAGTACTGACAAAAATAGCTTTCAATTCTATCTCGAATCGATTAAAAATACCCTGCTTGCTTAAAACATCTGTTAAAAATATATATTGCATACATCGGGAGTTCCGAAACCTAGACAATTAAAATATAATTTTAGAATCCTTGGCAAAAATGAATCATAAGATTATGCATATTAGCGAACGCCTATTTCGATAACTCAAATACGGGTTAGTTTCATCAAAAAATCCTTCACGAAAGGGTTATTTGTATTCTGGGCTGGAATGAAAATAATTAGGCTACGGAGTTTAACATTGATGCTCGTAAACTCAAAATTGGGTTGACTGTTAAACACCGGTTATAAAATAAAATTAATTTAATAATTTGGGTGACACAACGGCCCAGTGAATAGAGCGTTAGTCTCGCAATGACGTGACCCAGGTTCGAAAATCAGTGATGGTCGGTAGATAGGAATTCTGCCCCCGGCTCACAGCGACCAGTTTTTATATTTTATAACCGTCGTTGAACAGGCGACAAAACTTTGTGGGTTTACGACTACTAATGTTCAACTCCTTAGACTAGTAGTTTTGAACTCAATCCAGAAGATAAGGGAACTTCTGGATCAAGTATTGGGAGAAATTCTTCTTCGTGGAGGAGTTTTTGATTGAACTAACCCACATTTGCTTTACATGGAGAGGAAAACCCCGAAAACATCTACGGTTAGCCTGATGGCTAGGAGACTCTAACCCATGATCCGTCTACCACTGAGGATATTTTACGCCACTGTGGTCGATGCAAGCCGGATGCGGAATTCTTATTGACCAGCCATTGCTGGGATTCAAACCCGGTTCACCTTATTAGACGGCGAACGCTCTATCCCCTGAGCCATCACGGCTCTCACAGCGACCATAGTGCTGATATGATAGATCTTCTCTGTACTAAGAAAAATAATATCGACAAAACTACCAGAACATGATAAAATTTACCATTTTTTGCTCTATGGGAGCAGCAAAAGTCTCGGTATTTTTTACCTAAGCTCTTCGGTAGTGATTTTGGTAAAATTAACAATGAAATATGATTTTATGATGTGTGATAAAATTTGATAAATGTGTTAAAAATTGTAATTGCTTGGTAATTTATCATAAAAGTTTATCCTGAGCATGACATAAAAACTATTTATTAGTTTAAATTTACTTTTCAGTTTTGTATATTTTAACTAAATGTGCGGTAAAAAGAAATATAATTTTGTTTGTCCCAGTAAACTGTTACTATATGAACGAAAAAATTAGCTGATGATTAGTATAAATACTGTATATGTTTTTTTTAAGAATTATGTATTACTTTTTTTTTTTTTACCAGAAATGTCATTACCCAAACAGTACGGTAGTTATGCCAGAATTTTTTTTCATTACTTAGATACCATGAATTTTTACAGCGCGTATATCATCGCATATAATTTCAATTTTATCAACTATTATTATTGTAAAAATGAGAGAAATAACGATATTATGTTGGCATCACTTTCTTACGAGTTAATAAAAATAGTTGAAAAATTTCCTAAAACGGGGAAGCAAATAACTGCTCATACTGGAAAGAATTGCTTAGTTAACCAGGATACACTCCCAGAAAAATGGGTTTAACATTGAAGCATAATATCACTACTCTAAACTGTATTCCTGAGCAAGATTTTTACAACTTAAATAAGATGTTAAATTTAATCATATTTTCTTCAAACTGAACTATTAATATCGTGTAGTCATGTTTAAAAAATAGGTAATTATAGTTCATGTTTGCATCATATTAGGATTGCAAAATATTTGAACAATATTCTGGTTCGCTCTAAAATTTCTAACGTAGAAGTAGCAGGGATGCAATTTGCTCGGTTTTCCCCATAATATTTTATTCAAGACAAAAAATAAAAAACCAAAACTTGCAGAATTTTTGATAGTTATGGTAACATTTATAAGGCTCAGCATAGGATAGCAAAGTTGAATTTCATATTAATTTGTGAATTATTTATGCTTTGTGGTGGACAAAATAATTTATGTCAAATTTATTTAAACTATTAAAATATAATTTTTGTTACCACTACAAAAATTTTTCCCACGGTCTGAAGCAAGTTTGCATCAATGTGTGTACATGTGTGTTAGTTTATCAGTATGTCATATGTAAAGAACAATGAAGTCATAAGTGATTTTATCCAGACTTATCCAAGTTTGCATCAATGTAGTAGGTGTTAAGTTGATTAGTATGTTATTTGTAAAGAATAAAGTCAAAAGGAATTTTATCCAGACTGATTTTCCTGCTTATTTTCCACTTTTCAAAAAAATAATAAATTTTTAATTATTATTCATTTTGTTAATTCTTATCTGATCTTGCGAACATTTTTTCCCTTGTTTAAGTTTAAATGATTAATTTGCAAGAATCTTAAAAATGTGTCAAAGTGGGAAATTGTTTAGAAAAGTATACTGAAAAGGAAAAAGCTATAAAAAGTTAAATTAAAAATGCTATAAATATTGGTGAGTTTTAAAGTTTGTAGTACCATTGTTTCGTGTTATCAAGTTGAAGAAGTACTATTAAAAGGTTAAACATAGCACCGTATTATGGCTGCTGCAAATTTGTGTAATATTATGATTCTACACTCTAAGTGTAGTACATGACGCTTAAATTGGGTAATTCATCAAATTGGTTTTTATGCATAATTTAAATCAAAATATTATAATATTATTTTCATAAAACTTCTTAGAAATTGCTTCTGCTTTATTTTCTTGAGAATAAACTTTGAAATAGTTTTATTTGAATAATTACATTTTAAGTCGACTGAACATTTATACTTTTAAAAATTTTGTTTTTATTAATTTTCATGCATTCATTTTCAATAAATTGAAGGCAACACAATAGTTTTTCTGATAATTCCTATATGCCAATGAAGCAAATATAAAAGTATTGCTCTATTTAAATTTTCT
Organism: Parasteatoda tepidariorum; assembly: GCF_982258835.1. Lineage (NCBI taxonomy): Eukaryota > Metazoa > Arthropoda > Arachnida > Araneae > Theridiidae > Parasteatoda > Parasteatoda tepidariorum. The sequence continues at coordinate 95,388,668 of NC_141757.1, read as the reverse complement.
TTCAATTCAGGATGAAAAGTTACATCCAGGTTAAATATATATACATATTATACAGGTTAAAAGTGTTTAAGAAAGTGTATATAGAATTTAGTAATTGTTATTAGTTGAAAGCGAAAGAAAATGCAATTTTTTACAGATGCAATTTGATTTATGGCTTTTCTAGTAAATTTTAAGTAGCACTTGCTCTCTCTCTCTTATTTATTTATTTATATATTTTTGCATAAATCACGGTTGTATTGCAATATTATAAAATACGAGCATTGTGTGATAAATAATTGTGTACTAATATTTATCTTGAAGTTCAAAGCAACGTTGTTATTTGCTTAAAGCTACTCGAAATAAACCGAACAATAATATACTATTCAGTTATATTCAGTATTATCAGTATTAGTTTATTTAGTTGTTTTATGCAAAACTATTTTATTTTTATTTTAATGAAAGACATCATTTTTTTAATATTACAAAACGATCTATTGCATTTTTTTTATTCTCATAAAATTGTTATAAGAATCGAAATTAAGAAAAATTATTGTTGAAGTGTACAAAATAATGTTTGCAGAAATCATCTCATATAACTTGACATTGATAATGAAGTTTTTATGAGTTCTGGAGTGTAACGGGTACCACGCCTTGGTAGAGGTACCTTTATACGTCATGATGACGTAGGTGTAATATTGCATGCCCGGGCAAAGGCGTTCAGCAGCTCTACCTGTGACGTCAGGTACACCCCAGGAATGAATGAACAAATCGATGCATATTATATTTTAGGTCACGTCAGAAGCGTGTTTTATGCTAAAAAAGATGCTTTGCTGCATTGGATGCACGAACATTTGTTATATGGCTCTCCGTTTTAGTAAAAAATGCCCGCTTTATAAATGTTTTCATTCTTCTAGCAAATTTCTAAAAAATGATAACATAGGAAAAAAATTTAAAAAAAAAAGATCTTAGCAACTTCTATGCGTTTGATTAGTTCAGTTGCAAAACCAGTCGTCTCATATACAGTTAGAAATTTTGGAGTTGACACAGAATATCGTTTGAATTTGCTGCAACGTTAATATGATGCAAAGATAAAACATATTATCGTTCAAATTTAATTCAGTCTTAATATGGTTGAAGCATATTATCATTCAAATTGGGTGCATCCTTAATTCTGTACTTATTTGAACTGTATTGTCTTTCAAATTTGCTGCAACTTCAAATAGCGCTAAGTTGAACCGTATTTTTCAGATTTGCTGCAAACTTAAATAGTGCTAAGTGGAACGACATTAATGTTAAAATTCGTTGCAACTTGAATATGGTGCTAAGTCGAACCAAAAGATTGTTCAAATTTGCTGCAACCTTAAAATGGTGCTAAGTTGAATAACATCAATGTACTTCTTAGACTTAATTACATCATCATCATTATGTTTTAGCTTACACGAGACATTGTTGATTTAATTCAACACCTTATCAAAGTTGCAGCAAATTTAAATAGTATTATGATTCAAATAACCGGTATTATGGTTCACACATTAACCCGGTTTTTTCTTTAAGGGTAGAAAGAGCTTGTGGAAAACGAAGTAAATATCAGAACAAAATGCATTACGATTTAAAATTAAAATAATAAGGTACAAGCTTGTGTGGTAATATAAAGATTTCGTTCTTGAATACTTATTAGTATTTATGCAGTGAGATTGTTTACCTCAATTTTCTGACAATACATGATAGCTAGCAGCGGTATTGTTTTAAAAGTAAATATTGTAATAAGAATTTACGTACTTAGGCTCCATTTAAACCACAAAAAAATGCCTTAATTAAATACCCTATTAAGGAAATTGCAAGTTAGCATGATACTATGGTTCATTGATATTATGGTTCAATCATGAAGTATTTAGACCTTTTCTGATGGGTATAGAAAATTGAAAGACATATATTTATTGATTTATTCAACTGTCTATTTCTGTATTCATTTATTATTTCAAAAAATTAAAAGTCGTAACGACAATTAGTACGGATTAAGCGTAATTTTAATAATCTAAACTATTTCAAGCCATATAGGTATCGTAAATATTATTGATTTAGTTATTAAAGCCATTTTCGTAGTTTAAGTTATGATTATCTTGATAATAATAAATATTTGAGAATTTTGATGGATCTGAAATGATGAACAATATTAAAATCGTAAATACGACGATTACGTCAGTTATTAATAAAATATTATCAATAGAATTGTAGTTGCTTGTTTATTTGAAATATACAATTTTGTCCTTATTTTTCATCGTATTCAACGTCATTTTATATGATATATCTGACGCAAATCAGCATTATTATTTTAGTTCTTTTACTTACCTCTAGTTTTACGTAAATTGATAGTACTTTTAATAAAATTACGTAGGAAAAATTCACGTATGTCAATTTTGCGAAATAATGGCAGATGTTACATTTTTAGATAAAACATTTTAAACTCAACTTTATTTCGTTCTTTAGTTTTGTTTTCTTGATTTTTTTCTTCTTTTTTATGGGTTAGATATTAAGAAGTTTTAATTAGGGAATGCATTAGAGCTAATTTATTAAGTTAGGCAAAACTAAAGTAATAAGTAGTTAATCCACTGTAAGTAATAATTGTCATCTTAGCAATGCTTTTTTGACCCGAAATGATGGATCGATGTTTAAAAATATCTCCATTTCCGGTGACTGATAGATTTTTTTAGATAACATGGAATCAGTCAAATGAAGTCAGAAAAATTTCAGGAATTTGCGCAAGACAGATTTAGACTAATGACTCAACTTTTTGAACAATTCTATACAAGAATATTTGATTGCAGGGATTGCAAGCTTTTACCACAATGAGAAAAAATAACATGATCAAAACTACCTATTTATGATACGGTATGGTGTTTCTAACTCTATGGCAGCACTAAAAAGCTTGGTAGCTTTTACCGAAGCGCTTTGGTAATGACTTTTGGTAAAATTAACAATAAAATATAGTTTTATAATGTGTGATAAAATTTGATGATATTTTCGTGATAACTAAGAGCATGGTATAAAAACCATTTATTCGGAGTTCACTTAGTAGTTTTGTATTTTTTACTAAATTTATGGTAATAAGAACTACAGTTATGAAAAACAGAATTTCCAATAAATCGTTACCATATGAATGGAAAAAATACCAAATAAATGATTTAATTACCGTATATTTTGGTTTTTAATATCAGAACTGTGGTTTTCTTTTACTAGAAATGTCATTTTAACAATGTAATGTATATTTCAAAAGAAAACTTCGGAATGGCAATCACACAGAATTAAACGAGTAAACATAAATAATGCTTTCTGTGTGCAACCATTAACTAGGAGTTAATTTTTTTTTTAAAAAAACACAGTAAAAAATAATGTAATTAAACAACATATTCATTCAGGAAAACAGATTACATAAATCCTATTTAAAAGTAAATTAAAATAACAGATTATATTGGTAGACTTTAAATTTTGCATAAAACTAAAGTAAATAATATGAAAATAGTTCTTTTTTTTTTAGATAAAAGGAAAAAACTTTTGAACTGAAATAAATAACAGAAAAATAGTTCTTTTTTCCAAATAAATGGAAGAAACCTTTAAAACTAAAATAAATAATATTAAAATAGCTCTTTTATTTTAAATAAATAGAAAAAACTTTTAAAACTAAAATAAATAATATGAAAATACAATTCTTTTTTTTTAGATAAGTGAAAAAAACTTTTAAATTAAAAAAAAAATAAAAGGAAAATAGTTCTTTTTTTTTAAATAAATAACTAATTTAACCATTACTATTTTATTTTTTTAAATGAAAAAATTTTTAAGACTAAAATAAATAATATGAAAATAGCTCTTTTTTTTCCAAATAAGTGGAAAAAATGTTAACTTTTTTGTGCTACATTAAATTTTATTTTTTTATAGTTAAAGTATTCTTATAATACTCATAACTAAAGAACTGATTGGTTGTTTTTAGTTTTTATAATTTTGTCCAGTTTCTTCAATTTTTTTTTTACAATTTTTTATTTTTTATTTTTCCAATGTTCTGGATAAAATAAGTTTCGTCTGGTGAAAATATCTTTAAAAATCACAATTATCAGTTAATCGTACCGCGATGGTAACTCCATTCAATGTGTATGCCAGATATTTACGTTAGTTAAAAATCTTGTATAATGATTATAATTTTTGAAATTCATTGCATTCTTATTTAGAAAAAGTTTCAACCACACTACTGTTCGCTTCTTACGTTTTTTACCCAGTTTGTATAGTAAAGAGGACACAATTTATATGTTAAGTTAAGCATTGAATTTTTTTTGCCATATGATAAATATACGATCATTTTTGAGCGACTCATGACAAAAAATAATTCATAATTTGATTGGATTAATTGTTGTTCATAATAATGTGAATTTATTAAGCACACGAAGAAAACAAATTTAGTAAACTTACCTTACTGTATTGTAATAAAATTTCTTATAAAAAAAAACGCCATTCCAGTTAATAAAAAACCGAAATATATGGCTTTTTAACCATTCATTTGGTAAAGGTTTACCAGAAATTCTGGTTTTAAAAATTATAGTTCTTATCACCACACATTTAGTTAAAATAAATTAAGCCGAATAATAAGTCTAACCGAATAAATGATTTTTATATCATACTCTAAGGTTTTGTGATAAAATTATCAAATTTTACGATATTTACCACATTTTATCACATATTATAAAACCATATTTCATTGTTAATTTCACCACAATCATTATCAAAGCGATTTGGTAATGTTACCATATTTTGTTACCGTATTCTGGTGGTTTTGACTGTATTTTCTCAGTGCAATCAATCGCACACTTTAAAATCAAACTATAAGTTAAAAAATGCTGATATATATCATTTTGTTTACTTTTAATGGTTTTTTGACTATCTAACATAACTTTTTGGTGGTTTGCCAAAAGGTTTATTAAGTATACTTTACTGTGTTCCAAATTGACTTGCACGTTTGAATAAGTTTAATAGTTCTAAATCACACATTTATATAATTTTTCAATTTCTTTTCAGCATTTTAAATAATGATAAATTTATTTAACTTGTAAGAACTGAAGATTAACTTGAGATTAAGAGAACTTGCGTAACATAGTTTAAAAACATGTCGTGAATTGATAATTCTAATTCATTCTAATTATTTGAATTTCAGTTTTTCGACGCTTGAATTATTTACAAAATACATAATAAGCATACAAATACTTGTTATAAATTTAAACTGGAAAAATATTGAGTTTGAAACAGCTTTTATTAAATTTTCTTTACATTTCCATCTCATCCTATATTCTTAATTTTTTTCTTTCATATTCTTCTTTTACGGACAACTACAAGTTTTATAATTGGCTTCAATTGTCCCCTCCTCAACATTGAAAAACAATTTATTATACTTTTCTAATTTGTTTTCTGATACAATTTCATTGTTGAGGTCTTTTAATCACTTTTATATATATATATTTTTATAAAGTTTTAGATTTAAGAAAATGTAACAATTTTAAACTTGTTTTATAAAATACTTTTAATCAGGAGAGGCAAGTTTGACTCGATTTTCTCGTATTTCCCCTTATTCAAATTCACTTACAAAAAAGCATGAATTAATATTAAATAAAAGTATTGTGGTTATTTTTATAACTAATAAAAACATGATTTTTATCGAGGAATTGATTAGAGATAAACTTATTATTTTGATAAAAATTGAGATCAATTAAAAAGCCAATGAAAAATGTATTTAGAGGCAGAAAACAGGAATCTATTTAAATCCAAGTTCAATGTAAAGGACTCAACATAGGGCTACCTCATGAGATTTTCGATTAATCGATTAAGATTCTCACGTCACTGTTTCCTCGGTAATGACCTAGACCCCGTTACGTCACCTGAATCACCTGGGTAGTGATGTCATGAAAGGTAGGACTAGATGTGACGTAGCGAGTGACGTATTTTACAGCTGTTTTGTGAAGCCCCATCGATTTTTCTAGTAAGAAATTGTTCGGGAAAGGACGTAAATTTCAGGTAGCTAAATTTCTGTACCTGTTTTTCTAAATTTGGTTTAAATTTAGAATTTATGACGTCAGAAGGTGAATCAATGGATGGATATAAATGTGGAAGAGGTAGAAAGGGGCATTTTTAGATTTTAGAAAATTTCCCTTTAGAACTGATGTCAAACAAATTTCAAAAAATAGATTGCTCTCAAAATACATCTGAATATGACGGTTATTAAAAAAATGAACGAACAGAAACTAAAGCTACATGTAGAACACAAAAATAATTATTCCAATAAATAACTAGAAAACTAAAATTTAGTATTAAAAAAAAACGAAGATTCGTCTTAATATTTATCATTAAAAGTAGCAAACTTTAATCAAGTAAATTATTTTTCATCAATAGCAAAAATAATTTTTCATTGTTATTATTTAATTTAAAGTAAAATATTAACTTTGGTTTAAACAGTAAGAAAAATATTTAATCCTGATTCACATTGAAACCTGTTTATGTTGACCACTCACGATGCACGAACTTGACAGTCTACTTAGACAAGTAATTAACTTCAAAAAGCCTTCTTTCAGTATTTATCATAATAAGCAGCAAACATCAATAAAGTAAATTATTTTTCACCAATAGAAATAAAAAAGCTTTCTTTGTTATCATTTTATTTAAGGCAAATGATAAATACTGGAACCTTAAAAAATATTTAATTTCAATCTATTTGGGACAGTCAATTTATACAGGTTTAACTAAAACTGGTAGTCAACTTATAAAAAGGCCATTGTCAATTTGTACATGTTCATAGGCACTTATAGGCATAATACGTAAAAGTTGGACAAGTGATGAAATTTTTGAGGGGATGAATTTAACAAGTTACGCTGTATGAGATTGCATTTTGATTGAGACACAAATGATGAATATATTTTACTATAAAAGAATTTTTTTATGTTGTCGAATATATATTATTTTAAATATATACTAGTGGGCTGCCTCCCCTGCTCGCTAACGCTCGCAAACCCCCCGAAAATTACTACGCAATCTTATATGGTTTGCTTCGGAAACCAAGCTCGCTTCGCTCGTTACTAACTTAGTTACATTGCAAATGTACAAAATTCTAAGAATTCAAAGCAATCATTCAAATCCATGTAACAACTTATTTTAAAAAAAGAAATTACATCTTTTTAGTAAATACTAAGTCATTAAAATAAATTTGAATTCAAATAAATGACACGTAATTCGTTAAACCTATTAGAAATGTGCTATAGTATAAAATCTTAGAGCGTGACAGCACGACTGAGACTCATTTTTCAATGAATAACTAATAACAATAATAAAACAAAAAAATTCGCGATATAAATAAAAAATCGTCAAATAAATTCGTAATATATAAATTCGTGAAAAAAAGCGCTTTCGACAAAATACTAAAATAGAGATCTATCGACAAAGACTACTCACCTCTGCCTAGCTTAATTGTATGAGATTGCCGCAGCTGATAGGGTGAATTTCGGAAGAGATCACATTTGGTGAGAATGCTCTCTCTGGTTATTTCAGTTTCCGTTTTTAAAAGGGCTATATGTTGAGCCACCTCAGCTAGCTTTGGCATGTGACATTTTTAGCGGCAATCATTGGTCGATTTTCTAGCGTTGCCATTCGGGGAGTTGTGATGAGACTTTTTGTTTTCGCCATGTAAGAGAAATATATATATATAAATATTTAAATTTTAATAAAATAACCGTACTGTATGGTAATGAAATTTCTGGTTTAAAACACATGATTCTAGTTAATTCTGGTTAATAAAACTAAAATATGTGTTTTTTAAACCACACTTATTTGGTAATTTTTTCGTATATATGGTAACGATTTACCGGAAGTTCTGGTTTTTAAAATTATAGTTCTTATTACCTTATAATTAGTAAAAAATACTGAACTGAAAAGTAAACTTAATCGAATAAATTGTTTTCATGCCATGCTCTTATGTATTCTCATAAAATTTTACCACTTTTACTAAATTTTATTATATATTATAAAATCATATTTTAATGTTAATTTCACCAAGAAAGGGCAAGGCCCTACTGTAAAAATTAGATACCATAGAGCTAGATACACTGTAAGGTTAACCATGTTCTATTAGTTTTGATCATACTTTTTTTTCCCTCAGTAATTATAAATTTAAAAAAAACACGAACTTACATATAGTGAAAGAATTTAAAAATGTTAAAAACGTTGAGAAATAATTAAATAAATAAATGATAAAAATTGTGTTACTGACGAAAAACTGATTTTTGTTCATTTCTTTTGGTTTCTGAACGGATATAAATTTCTTCAATTATCGGTTACTTAGATAACATGTTGATTTTATCTCAGTAACAGATGACATAATAATTTTTTACTGAATACTTGAGTTTGCAGACGATTCCAATTTAAAAAATTAGTGTTATTTTTGTGTTTTCAGTGAGTAGGTTTCAGTATTTTTGCTGTAACTTTGAAGTTTTTTGAATATTATGTTATACTTGTTTCTAAATTGTTCAGAATAAATTAGGTTATAATATATCTGTTTCTCAAAGAATCAAGTTTGAAAAACTCTCTTAATCCCTTTAGAGCAAACCCTGGTATTTCACTTTTGATTTCTGTTTTTTTTATGTATTTTTATTCTTAGCTTTTGATGATAGAGAATTATTCGACTTTACCAAGCATTTCATAAAAAGGTAGATACTATAAATGCGCCACTTTATTAGATAACGGTAAATAACGCTTGATTTTTGAAAGCATCTAAGAGTTTTTGTCAAGAATTATTTTGTAATATTGAATTGTAATTTAGTACTGTACTATGCTCAAAAAAATAAACGAAACACCTTGAATAACTTTTGTTCTAATGATCGGATTTTAACGTACTAGGACATAATTTAAAAAAAATTAATTTATTTAAAATTCGATTTCTTAGGAACGATTCGATCGATTTTGTTCGAATTTTGTAATTTGCCCCATAAAATCGCATTCTTTGAAATAAAGTAAAAATTTTTATACCTTACAATTCAAAATAATTTCGACTATAGTTAAATAAAAAAATAAAAAATGGTATATAATTATTAAAAGTTATTTTTTGTATGAAACTATCTTTGGATAAACGAATTTTATAATTGTGCGCAAACATTTTTCAATTCGCTCTAAAATTTATCAAGATATGAAAAAATGTGCAAGTAAAATTACCATTAAGTACAAACTTTCAATCGCAATTCTGATTTTCTAGATTGCGGCTACCCCCATATTTTCCAGGTGCAGCTTGTTTTTTTTTTTTTTTTTTTAATATAAAATTTACTTTTTTTATTGTTTAACGTGACAGAAACCGGTTTCGATGATGCCGATAAATTATTTTAATGTAAATTGGATGTTTATGTTAAGTGCAGTTTTGTATTGATATAATTTTTCCAAGAAAAGAATCTATTTAATTTCCAGGATGTATCCAGTTAGATTTTTCCCATTTTAATTAAGTGACGGTATTGTATTTTATATTTTTTGAAATATACTGTCGAGTAAACTAAATATCTAGCATTAGTATATCTGTGAAAATTAAAAAAAATAATAATAATTAAAACCTCATTTAGATGTCTTCTTTTTGTCTCCTCCCCTTCGATGACTTCGGTTCGGGGGAACAAAGCCTTTTAAATTAAATAAATATAAATACCATTGGTGGTTGAAAAAGGCAATTTCCGGTGTACATTTTAAGAAAGCGCAAAATAGTTTTGAAATTTATTGAGTAGCACAAATTTTATTAAACCTAAATGATGAAACTTAAGAAGTTGGTTATGAGGAACCCTGACTTCATAAATAAAATTCTTTACCAATTGTGATCAAATTAACCAAAGAAAGATCACTAATTATTTTGAAAACATTTAATATGAAGAATTAAACTTTTAATCATTTTATCAATGTCAGTTTTATTATTACGTTTTATAGCAGACAGTTTAATTCACAGGTTTGGAACAATCCTGTAGTCTAATTCTGAATAGTCTAATTCTGATTTTTTTTATCATTATTTTTTTTTATGTATGCATGCATAAGCTGAAGAGGAATTAAATTAGCTGATCGAATTACTATTTGCGTTGAAATGAAAACGAAAAAGAACTGTATAAAAGTTGTCATAGGAACGTATTTTTTTATTGTTGAAATCTGTTTTGTAGTTTTGACTCAAACGTTCGATAGGAAATATTAATAAAATTTTTTATAAATGCATATTATTTTCATTATTTGTTCAATATATTGTTTTTTCCTTCTCTTGCATTTTACTTAAGTCATTTCATGAGAATAACCAAATAATTAAATAAATAACCAATCGTGGATATAAATATAATGACAGGTTTCAAAAATATAGTTGGTTAAAGCAAGTCTCAGCTCTTGGAATCGTTTATTACAGTGAGTTTTAAAGCTACTGAGTTTTTAAGCGTTTAGTGTTAGGGATGCCTAAAAGGTTCCGAAAACATATTTTATATCTATTTTTTTTTTTTTGTGATCTTGAGAGGGGTTTGGAAAGGCATATTGAAATCTAATCTTTTTTTCTTTTTTTTAGAAACTTATTTACGATTTGTAGGATGCTTTAAGATTCTTATTTTATTTTACTCAACAAATCAACAGCTGAAGTTAATTTTATTTTAAGTGGAAAAAAAATCAACATTTTTTAAAACATTTATATCAGTATGTTATGTTTATAGAGATCAGTCGAAAATTAACGTTTGGGGTACCTAAATGGTTCCTTAAACACATTTTTGTACGTAATCAATTATTTTATCTCTTGTGATCTTTTAAGAATCTCTAAATGCGCACTGATGATACAAAATATTTTTCTAATATTTAATAAAAATGTATTAACTTATTTTAGGATGCATTAATATATTCCACAAATCAAATGAAGTTAATTTATTTCCTGAAGAAATCATTGTACAGTGATACAAAATTCATTTTGCTAATGACTAAATTTTTGCGCTAAGTTAGATTTTGTGTTTTTTTAAAACATTAATTAATTACATTGAGTCTTAAAGTTGTAAAACAGCTGCAATAAAAATTAGCGTTTAGGGTACCTGAAATACATTTTTATGCTTAATCAATCATTTAATTTTTTTGCCATATTGTTAAGATGCGCATGTATAGTACTCTGAGAAAAAAGTATGGTCTAAATTACCAGAATATGGTAAAGTTTACTATGTTTCTGGCTTTATAGGAACATCAAAAAGCTCGGTGATTTTTATCAAAGTGCTTAAGTAATGGTTTTGCTAAAATTAAGAGTAAAATATGGTTTCATAATATGTGATAAAATTAGGTAAATGCGGTAAAATTTGGTAATTCTATTACGATACCTTAGAGCGTGACATAAAAGCCATTTATTCGGTTAAGTTTACTTTTCAGTTTTGTATTTTTTTACTAAATGTGTGGTAATAAGAACTGTTATTTTGAAAACCACAATTTACGGTAAATAGTTACCATATGAACATAAAAATTACAAAATAAATTATTTAAATATCGTATATTTTGGTTTTATTATCCAGAATTATATTTTTTTATAGCTATAAATGTCATTACCAAACAATACGGCAATTCAACCAGAATTTTTTTTTCCGTGTGAAGAATTTTTACCTCTTTTCTAATAATTTTTAAATTTATTTTAACAATTAATATTTTAAAATTCTTATTCTGTTCCGAAAACCAAATGAAGTTGTAGTTTCCGCCGAAATTAGCACTGATATATATTAAACTCTTTTGTTATTGATTTCAATTAAAAACATGTATGGGGATTATCTGTAATCTAATCGATAGAGATCTTAGGAAAAGTTTTATACAACTCGTTGATGGGCGTTAGCTAATGGGTGGAGCTACTAAACTATTTTAGGATTCGGTACCCTGGAGCCGTTTCAGGAAAAGCTTAGAAAACAAATGCTGGACTTAAATGAAAATTATTTTAATGAAATCGTTAAGCAAAGTTGACTAATTTACATTGAAAATTAGGTTACTTTATAATTAATTAAATTTTGCTCTTTGTTTACTATTGACATCTGTTGTTGTAACACATGCTTATGTTATTTTTTTTTTAGATTTGTTGCCAAACTTTACTTCAGCCTTGCCATTTTTCTTCAAGAAATCAATATATTTAAAGCTGCGTGTGCCGGATGAAAATTGGCTCATTAAATAAACTTAAGTGAAATGATGTTTTTAAGGTGAGTTAAAATTGATGTTTAAATCTTTATCATAATCAATAAAGCTTGTATCAGCTGTTTTTAAATTATAGGAAAATTTCCCTTTTGCTTTGAACACTCTTCATAATTTTATGCCAAATAACATTATTTTGCATTTTATGCATAAAATATAATTAATAAGCTTTCAAGCTTTGCACAGCTTAGTTTCTTTCACCTTTTTTGTCATTTTAAAGTGAAGTGAACAAAAGTTTTTGAAATATTTGAGGTCGCTTTTGGTACTGCTACTCATTTTGTGTATCAATTGTATATATCATCCGAAAATTGCAATAGTCACTTTGTTCGAATTGGGATATACAACTGTGAACTCAATACAGTCTAACTTGAATTTCACCTCCCATCCTGTTTTTTTTGGAAGTGGAAAATAAAAAATCCTGGCATAATTTTTGTCAAAATTGTAAATCAATGATTTTTGTTTTTTTTGGTGTGTGTTTGAGTTTGGTGAATGATTTTTATTTTATGTTTGATTTAATGCGTAAATTCGGTTTTTCAAAATTTTCTTTTAAATCGGGATCACTCCTGAATCGGACCCGAATCTCGCCAACCACATCTATAAATACGGTGCCACCCCTCGTCTCTTACAATTGAGACCAATTTAAATACATGTTTTGCCAGGAGTGGGCGGATATGAATTTTAAACTTAAAATTTCCCCCTTTTCTGTGATATTTTTACTTCTTCTTTTAGTTGCTGAACCTGTCACTGATATCTCTAAATTATGTCAACCAATTTTGGTATCAGCTTCAAAGCCGAAAATTAATTTTATTAATTTTTTTAGTAATTTTCGAATATCAAGAATTTTTAAATTTTTTATAAAAATCAAATTGACCCAATGCTATAATCCATTTTTTCTTCATTGACTAAAGGAAAAGCAATAAATCGTTTGACAACATTCTGAGATAATTGTGCCAGAAATTCGCATTTTCCAGTAGAAAAACAATTTCGGTTAAATTCAACATGAACGGTTAAGACGAAAATTCTTCTCTCATTTCTTTAAAGACACTGTGACAAATAGTACTCATTAAGTCAAACTTGAGAGATAAAAATAAAATAAAAATACTGAACTCAAATACTAGCAGAAATATTGTGTGTTAGACATTAAGAATTAAAAATTCTTAAAACACAATTCAGAGTCAGTTTACTAGTTATGGTTATAGTCACACTACGAAAAAAAGCATTGTGAAAACGACCAGAAAATTTTAAAATTTATCGTGTTCCTGGATCTATGCAAACACCGAAAAGCACTGTAATTTAAACCGAAACGCATTGCTAATGACTTTTGGTAAAATTAACAATATGGTTTTATTGTTTAGTGGTTTGCAAGTAAATGTGGTGAAATTTGGTAATTTCATCATGATACCTTAAAGTATGGCTTAACTATTTATTATTTTTTTTTTTTTACTTTTGTATTTTTAGTAAAAGTTTGGTAAGTAGAACAATAATTCTAAAAAGCAGATTTAAAGTAAACCGATACCATACAATCGAAAAAATTACTAAATGAATGGATTAAATGCCGTATATTTCGGCTTTATTATCCTAACTGTGTTTTTTTAGTGTGTCAGCACCAAAAATGGTAATTTTACCAGAGTTTTTTTCTCCGTGCATTTAGAACACCCGACTTTTTTATTCAGGTATTTTATTAACATTAGTTATGTAACGCACGAAAATATTTTATCCACATTTTCAAGTATTCTAACAAGTATTAATTAAGTCAAATGTCTAAGACAAAAATATAATGTAAATACACGATTCAAATAAAGGCAAAAGTATAAATATTTTCTCTGATGGATACTGAGTTATAAATTATTAAGTCTAAAAATAGCGTTAGTTTAATATAGTCACTTCTTTATAATTGTCTTTTTGTTAAAAATAGGAATCGAAGTTAAATATAGAATTGTTTTGAAAAATACGAGCAAAAGTAATACTCAAGACCTAAAAACACATCAGAATGATTAAATATAAGTGTTGTCATTGCAAGTTGATTACATTAGCTATTTCAGGAGAATATTCGACTTGACGTCACAATGACGTATTGATATAGCTTCTTTTTTATTTTTTGTGTTTGATTTGGAAAGAACTTGCATTTAACAGAACAACGGTAACACTCATAACATGTATACTGCGAAACTTTTTTTTTACAATTTCGAATTTAATTTCCTTATATTTGATTTGACTTTTGCGTAGGAATTAAGTAAAAAGAACTTTTGAATGTAGTGGTTGTCAGTTAGCAAACGATTATTAAAATTTTAACCCTTTTTTTCAATCGATTATTTTTATTCTTTTAATTCTTTTAAAAAAATTGTAGTTCAAAACATCAACTTGATTCGTTTATTTCCAAAGTTATACGAATATGTAATTCATTGATTATAAAGCTAATGACTAAAACTAAATGATGTTACTATTTAACATAATCACATTAAGAAAGTAATACCAAAGTATGTAGTTTATATATTATTATGGAATATTTTAAAAGTGTAAACGCAGTTTTTTAAAGTGATTTTTTAATAAGGACGACTGAGTTTTATTTAGAACTATTAAATCAAATTAACTAAAATTTTTGCATACTTGATGAAAATAATAAAGTAAATACTAGCAATTAATAATTTTAAAAATCAGTGAAGGTTAAGGAGATAATTTTTTTTAAAAAAAAGAAGAATTTACAAAAATGTTGTCTCTTTCAAGATTGGTATATTTTTTAAAATCTTTTTGTTGACCTAATTAACCAACTAAAAGGTGCGTTTCATTAAAAAAATTATAAATTTTTATTCTAATTTTAAATAATTTTTGAAATTATTAGTAATAATAATTCGAATTTAAAATTTAATAATTCGAAAATTTGAATTTTTATTTTTTTCCTTCCGTGCCTTCCAATAACAATAACATTTAAACAATTACCTAATTTTACTACTCGCGTTACTCGGAGAAGAAAAAATCTTGTAAAACTACCATTTTGGTAATGACATTTCTGGTTAAAAAAAAACAATTTTAGTTAATAAAACTAAAATATACGATGTTTATATTATTCATTTGGTAATTTTTCTGTTCGTATGATAACGGTTTACCGAAAATACTGGTTTCCAAAACTATAGTTCTTATTACTACACATTTGGTATAAGATACAAAAAAGTAATTTAAACTGAATAAATAGTTTTTATGCCTTGCTGAAACAATTACCAAAGTTTAACACATTTATCCAATTTTAATACATTTACTTAATTTTATCACATATTATAGAACCATTTTTAATTAGTAATTTTACCAAAGCACTTCGGTAAAAATTACCAAGCTTTTTGGTATTCCCACAGAGCCAGAAATACGATAAATTATACCATAGTCTGGTAATTTTGACGATACTTATTTTCTTAGTGTAATTATAAAAATAACATGTCTAGATCCAGCCATTTGTTTGCATTCATTTTGAAATCAACTTGGCTAGAAATAAAAACGTTGCAACTTTTTGTACTTTTTCAAATTTGCAGAAGTTTTAACATTCAATTTAAAATAACTTGACTTAATGATATTGTCTGAATTATAACATTTTCTCGTATGTGCAACAAACTACATGCGTTTTATTGTATTAAAAAAATGATGCTGTTAAGCAAAATAAGGCGGCATTCTTAAATCATGTGTCTCCGGCCATATAAGTTTTTCCAATTCATTTTATTCAGCGTTAATTAATAGCTGATCTCTTGGATAGATGCCGAGTAAGCGGATCTATAAATTATTTAGTAATGAATTTTGAAAGACAATAAAGCTATTGTTTCAAGACATCTATATTAAACTGTCCTCCGCTGTATTATTTACTCTCGTTTGGAAAGACCTCCTCATACACTGAGAAAGAAAGTGTGGTTAAATTTTCCGTGTTTCTGGCTCTATGGGAACACCTAAAATCTCTTAATTTTTATTAAAGCACTTTGGGATAAATATTTGTAAAATTAACAATAAAACGATTTATAATAATGTTTGGTAAACGTGGTTAAATTTGGTAATTTTATTAGAATACATTAAAGCATGGCCGAAAACTATTGACTCGATTAAATTTACTTATTAGTTTCGTATTTTTAATGTGGTAATAAGAACTACAAGTTTGAAAAACTGAATTTTCGGTAAACGGTCATATGAGCGAAAAATCACAAGATGAAATTTTTTTTTTATAAACCAGAATTACGTTTTTTTATTATTATTATTTTTACCGGAAATGTCATTACTATACAGTTTGCTAATTTTCCAGATTTTTTTTCTCCTTATACGTTTAATGGCTTATTTATAAGCATTTTTTGTACGAAATATTCATTACTTTTAATTCTCAATTTTGAATATTAATGCTTTGTTATGAAGAATGTTTACAAAAATATCTTAATTGAAAGTTTTTGCGCGCCACACAAATCGTGAAAGAAAAATCTTTTAGCACTAGAAAGACTGAAAAGACCTATATTGCCCAAAAGCAGTCAAAATGACTGCATTGTGAAATAATAACTAATGTATAAATAAATTTGCTTAAAACTAATTTTTAATATTTTTGATACTATTTTCAGTTATATAACAAGTTATTAGTAAATATCAACAATAAAAATAATTATAAAAGTCACAAAATTCTAAGAAATTGTGTTATTATATACATCATTGTTTTTGTAATTGAAATTAAAAAGCACTCAAAATGACTTCCTTGGGCAATCTAGTGTTAATTTTATGAATTTAGCGTGCTGTGTTTGTGATTTTTGTGAAGCATCATGGGTTTATTTAGACTTATTGTGAAAGTTTCAGGTTTTTTTTGTGAATATATGAAGAATTTACTCATAATATTGTGTCAAAAATTACCATAGAATCGAGTACATTGTGCCGCTGATGTCCTGTTTCTATACATACATGAAAAAAAACCCTTTTTTTTGATAAAAGAAATACGAAAATCATGTTTTTAATGTGGTATTTTTAAAAGTCAGCGTTTGACGTAATAGACTCCGTTTTTCAAAATATGAATTTTGTGAAGAGGCATTTTTCTGGAAATGTTTCTAAATAGTTCGTTATCGGATCCAAATTTCTCCTAAAATAGCACCCTAATACATCTGTTATATATGTTTTCAGAATGTTTGTCAAAAAGCAAGATAGAAATACAATTAGGAACAACAAATTCATATTTAAGCTAAAGAGGAGCGAAAACACTATCGATCACTGTTGAATTACTGATGACGAAGGCGAGATGAAAAGTTCAGACGCAATTCGATTGAATGATAAACTCCCTCAACTTCTCTCAGTTTTCATCGGCGATCACACAGGTTCTGATGTTTTAAAGCCCGTTTTTTTACTATTTATTTTTATTTGGTAACGTTTTAGTGTTTACGTCACTTAAATATAAATTTGGAAACCGTAATTTGCTTACTTTTTTTAAAAAATTTTGTTTTTGATGATAATTCTAAAAATATGTATTAAAGTGCTGTCATTACGGAGCGCCCTGTTCATTAGAATCGAATGGTAATAGTAATTATAATCAAAAACCCTCTAAGTGCGACATTACCAAAGAAATATTTTTTTCTTATTTTGAAGAGAAAAAAATGATTTTTCATTTCATTGAAAAGTATGAAATTACCTAGTTTCTCAAGAACAATTTTTAGATACGAATCTTTGGTGTTATTTTCATTCTTAGGTTAGATCCTGGATCTTCATGGGCAGTTAGGAAAACCCCATATGTCAAATAAAAGAATGCGTTAATTTACTTGGTTTTTACACAGGGTTCGAAATTTAAATTTGATGACGTCACAATTCAAATGCGCATCACGTGGAAACCCAATAGTCTGACAGTCATAGACACGCTGACCTTGACCTTGTGAATAAAGTAAAAGGAGAACGAAACTGTAACTAGTTTCGATTGGAAAAATAAACTTTGACGACGCGTGTCTTGGGTACGAAATAGGCTTTCCCGAAGATTTCGTGATACGGCTTCGTACCACACCTTTCTTCTTGGCTTGGATTAATACATATATTTTATTTTCACTATTTCTTCAAGAACATTGAATTAATTTCATAATATGAAATAACATTAATCTGCGTTTCTTTTAACACATTTAATTTAAGAAAAAGGTTTTACCTAAAATGTGTAATACTTTATGGGACATTATTTTCATTGTTAATTGAGTTATTCCTAAAAATATTTCATAAATGATTTCTTCTTTAATTATTCTTTAGAAAAGAGGAACTTTCATTCGTATTGTAAACTAAGACATGACTAAAATTTTTACAAAACGTTCTGTTTTTGGGCAATATCTACTCATAATTTTTTTAAATCCAAAATCAGAGTTAAATCGTTTAGCTAAGGTCAATTTTTATGACCGTGTGAAGACGAGGTCTTGTTATGGTAATTTTGTAAAAAGTTATAAACTTAATCGTATATTATGAAATTATTATATATATTATGTATATTATGATTATTATGAAATATTATGAAATTTAATCTTTTCGAAAATAGGGTTTTGAAAATTAATAATGAAATATAACTAATATTTAATATATCGTTAATGGAAACAAGTTTTTAAATTTTAAAAAATATTATGAAATTTAATCTTTTCGAAGATAGGGTTTTGAAAATTAATAATGAAATATAACTAATATTTAATATATCGTTAATGGAAACAAGTTTTTAAATTTTCAAGAATATTATGAAATTTAATCTTTTCGGAAATAGGGTTCTGAAAATTAATAATGAAATATAACTAATATTTAATATATCGTTAATGGAAACAAGTTTTTAAATTTTAAAAAATATTATGAAATTTAATCTTTTCGAAGATAGGGTTTTGAAAATTAATAATGAAATATAACTAATATTTAATATATCGTTCATAAATGATGTCATGTTCGAAGGGGAGGAAAGGGTGTTCGTGAAATTGTGACAGCGGGGATGGAGGTGGAAGTGGTAATACAAAATGTGATATTATACATATTGGTTAAATTGAAAAAGTTTTAAATCAGCAAATTAAATATTTCTTTATTATTTGTGTTTATAATCTGCATTTATTCATCAAAATATGTATTTATTTAATAAATATTATTGTTAGATTCACAAACGTCTAAAACAGACAGTTAAAATTTTAATGAAAATGTCAAATATGGTTGACAACATAGTTCTTTGTATTTGAATTAAAAGTATATATTTATGTTAGATAGCGTCACATGTGACAGAGAGAGGCGGGAGAATGGTGAAGCGTAATATTATGTCACAATGGGAGAAGAGACGTCAAAAATATTTAAAACAGCCTGATGCATTTATGAACGGCCCCGATGTTGCATTAACCTAGTACCTTTGACTACATTTATATACCTATACAAATGAAAAAAGCAACTTCATTAATTTGGCGAAGCGTTTTTTCGGAATATTTATCAGGAAAAAATTCCGCCATTAGCTAAAAAAATTTTTTTAATATTTATTTCTTACCAATTTCTTTATTTCCTTCAATTTTATTATTTATTTATATATTATATATTTTTTATTATTTATTTATTCAATAAGCTATAGAGTTAAATCTTAATATTTAAAAAAAAATAAATAGAAAGAAAAAACGTTACAAATATTTTTATAGTGGTTTTATGGATCATACCACTATACATAATGGAAATTGTGGTAGTATAGTTTCATAAAATGTTTCTTTTTAGATAATTCATGAATGCAGTGATAAAAATAGAAATTATAAAATTCTTTTTTAAAATAAATTGTTTTCATAATTGCGTATACATTTGAAATTTTAGATTATTTATTTTACATCTTGCATTCTCGGAAGCAGTTCTTAATTATCTCTCGAAAAATAAACTTGCTTAATATCCTCTTCTAAGAAAACCTCTACGCAGTGTCCGAAGTGGTCATGAAATGCAAAAACGAAACAAAAACATAAAAACGACAGGAAGCCGCAATAAATCTTCTTTTGGTCGTATATTTCCGAACAGTCAACAGAAATTGCCTTAAGTCAAACGTCACTGCCACCGTGACGTAATTCCATCATTAGGCGTCACAGTTCAACAAAATATAAAAGTTACGTCACTGCCAATCAGATGGCGATTAAATAGCCCTTGTGATCGGAAGTTAGAGGCGGAGCTTATCTTACGAGAAATTGTAATACTCATTGAGAAAAGTCGTAGGAAAAACCATTCGAGTGGAACCAAACGCTTGTGTGAGGTGTGCATGTGTTTTTTTGTGCGTGGAAATACCGCTCGCGCGCGGGCGTATGTTTGAAAACCGGCTGTTAAATGTTTTTTTGTTTCATCAAAGAATGGGAATCACACGCAAGCGTACTCCAAAGCTTGCTATGAATAATAAGTAGCATCCAAAGAAGTTTCCATTTACACAGCGTGCACGTTACGTGTGTAGTTCGATAAGTAAAATCAGTAATTACTTCATAAGTAAAAGTTAACCTGTAATTCGAAATTATTGCCCAAAATTGAAAGTTTCATTCATTGTGACTGCTAAGTGGAATATTTATGATTTAAATAATTAAAATTTTGTTTTGCGTGATTGTGCAATTTTACACACATCGCAAATAATCGTAGTTTAGAACAGGAAAGAAAGTTGAATGCATGTCAACTAAATACGAGTATCATTGCTCTTCATGTGAGCTGAACTGCGAGTATCATTGGAATACAAGCAAACTAAATAGAAGTATCATTGGAATACAAATAAACTAAATCGAAGTATCATTGGAATACAAATCAACTAAATGTCATTGGAATATAAGTAGAATAAAGTGTTGGAATGCTGAAATACAAGTATCAATGGAATACAAGCATTATTGGAATACTATTAAACTTAAATATTAGAGTTAGTATATGAGTAATCTGAAATACAATTATCATTGGAATACAAGTATCATAAGAATACAAGTATCATAACTGATTATTCCGAATGGGATTGTCTTTCATGGCAAGATCAGCTAAGTATCTGAATGGTCAATATTTCCCAAATGCAATGTACTGGATGGAAGCTGATAATCATCACAACAACTTTCCACCATGTGATCCATGGGGAGGACGCTCATTAGATTTGCTTCGAATTTCAGGTAATGACATCATTAATTAATTATCGTTTCTCTGTTTTTTTTTTCTGTTTGCAATACGATAGTTTAGTTCTGTTGCGCAACTTATCATTTATTGTTTTTTCGTTGATTAAATTTTCTAGTGGATTAAAACTGATAGAATCCATAAATATTAGTTATTCTCAATTAAATATTTATTTTTCTTCATTTGTTTACTTTGTTTTAGGAAAATTGGCTCTTACTGTTCTATGATATCGTTTTAAATGCATTTTTTATAATCGAAATTTTATATTATTTGAAAAAAAATTTTAATTATTTTATTTTTGAATATTTTTTTCCTATTATTTGATAATTTTTTATGAATCTGTTAAAACAATTATCTATAACTTTATTAAAAAAATTAGTTCATACTTCACTATAAAATTGGGTACTTTTTGATTAGCTTTGCGCAAGTAAATTCAACTATTTATTTTATTTATTTTTGCTTATTTATTAAAAATGGACGTTCACAAAAAACTAAAATAAAAAAATTTACTGCTCCCGCCAAGGTGAAAAGTACCTAGAATTGTTACAAATCGCTCAACCTTAATATGCCTTATAACATTGTTAAAAAATTTGAGTCAGTGCTTACGTTTTTGCAGTTCCCTAATTCTGTAAGTAGTTTTTTCTTCGTTCAATTCTTTCACTGTTTTACATAGATTCATTCAAGCATTGAAAAATGAGCTTTTGAAGTATTTTTCAGTTACCTAAACGCAAGTAAATCCAACTATTTATTTTTTAATTTTTAAAGCTTTTTTAAATTTTTGAAAAATAATTTTTTGTTTTTTATTTTTTATTTAAAATGGATATTAACAAAAAAATTGTGTAAAATAAAAAAATGAAAATAAAATAAAAATAAATAGTTAAATTTAATTTCCCCCATCTGACTGAAAAGTACCTGAAATTGTTACAAATCGCTTCACCTTAATAGGTTTTATAAGAATAAAAAATTTGAGTCATTTCTTCATTAGTGCATTATGTAGTTCATTAATTTTCTTATTGGTTCATCCTTTATGTAATTGGTTCAGTGTTTTACGAGTTTCATAGATTCATTCCTCCATTGCAAAATGAACTTCGGGGCTGTCCATAATTGATGTTACATTTTTTTCAGTATTTTCGTATCCTCTCCTCCTGTTTGTCACAAAGTGCCCCACTTTCCCCACACGTCAAACTGTATTGCATAAACATACACTAACACTTTTGAAACAAAGCTCAGCCTTATAAATCCTATTTCTGATTTTATTTTTAATAATATTTGTAAGCATTACAATTACAATGAATATGTTGCCGATTTTGCTGAGAAGCATATAAAAATATTTAATCCTCTGATTATATATATATTTTTAATTTAAGCAAAACATGTGTTTTTACCTATTCCACCTTCAACCTTGTTACATTATGTTACAATTTTACGAACCCGGCATGCGTGACATTAAATGTGGAAGACCCCTTTTGTCTACCATTGTCAAACACAAAGTAGAGTTATATATATATTTATTATATATATTAACATGTATATTATATATATTTATTAAAAACATATATATATTAAATGTATTTATTACATATGTTTTATATATTAACATACCTTTTCATCCTTATTTTGTATTTCATACAGTGACTATCATTATTTTTTGTTGCATAAAATTTAAAAAAATGCTAAATATTGTTTTCATGTTTGATGATAGTTTTATAACAAAGGGTTAGAAAAAAATATGTGCAATTAACTCACATTTTATCTGCTATTTCTTCTATAAACCCTTATCTACCCTTTTGGACTAAAATGAGTAAGAAACAACCGGGACAACTGTTTCTAAGATGAGAAAACCATTAATAAATCAATATCAATCAATTCTCCTGTACTGACCCACTTTATAATAAAAGAATCATTGCTATGATTAATATTTGCTTTTCAGTTCTTAAAAAAAACTTAGTAAAATCGTTAAATATTAGTTGTTTATTTTATCCCTCAATTTTTCTTTTCTTTCTTTCTTATTTTTTTTATAATTTTGTTTCAATTACTTTAATAATTAATATTTCGTTATTGGAGTTACTAGATTAAAAAGAATTTAGAGTTAAACCTAAATTTGATTTTATTTAATGCTTGTAGAAAAAATTTATCTTTATTTGTATGCAATAGGATATTGTATTTAACGGAAATATTTTTTTAAACTTTACTTAGTGAATAAATTTTAAACTTGAAAACAATAAATTAAATAAGTAAATACCTTTCTCAAAGTTTGAAATTTATACAGGAAATAATAAAAAAGAAATCGTCGGAGCTCTGGTCTCATTTTAAATTGATCAGTTATATAGGCTCAATTACATCTTATCAGTTATAAAGATCGAATTTAAACTAGTCCAAATTATAGGCTCGTTTTAAACTTATCGATTATATATTATATATATTATATTACATTACATTACATTACATTACATTACATTACATTATATTATATTATATTATATTATATTATATTATATTATATTATATTATATTATATTATATTATATTATATTATATTATATTATATTATATTATATTATATATTATATTATATCGATTATATAGAGTCAATTTAAACTTATGAAATATATAGGAATAATTGAAACTGACTCATAATATATGTTTATTAAACATATCAGTTCTATAAGTTCAGTTTAAACATATCAACTATATAAGCGTAATTTAAACTTAAAAATTATATAGGTTCAATTTCAATTTATTGTACTAATTCAATTTAAGCTGATCAATTATATAGTTCAATTTAGCTAATTATAATATAAATTCAATTTAAACCAATCAGTTACGTAAGTTCAATCTGACATCTATTTTTATAGGTACTATAACAGGGCGCGAAATTTCCAATCACCAGCTCGTCGTTGGCGACCGAATATTAAGGGTTGGCGAGTAGGTTTTATTTTATAAAATGTTGTGTTTTAGATCAAACTACCAGGTTATTCCAAGACTTTTTAGTTTTCAGTTAGAAAATATTAAAAAAGGAAAATAATTTTTTTCAGACTTTAAAAAGGAGATTAATTAAATAAGCAAAGACTACAATCTATGTCAACTTAGTGTTAACATCTTTGCATGTTTTTGACTCCTTGAGTTAGCCTTCCAAAGGAAAAATTCTTGAGCTAGGGATGGAGGAGATAGAGTAACTCTCCATGTATTTAAACCCAAATCTCTTTTATAAACAAGCGGATGGCAGGGGAGGAGGGAATTCAAAATACTCTCCCTAACATTGACTGAGATGCTATAGAAGTTTTACAGTGAAGAATGTTTATCGAGATTCTCGAATATGCTCTAGATTATGATATGTTTGTGCTATTGTACCAGAATCATGCCTGCTGGTGAGAGAAGTTTCATCTGTCACATACTCTGCTTTCCTATTAAATAACGAAATAAAAAAACTAGTTAAAAAAACTATGCAGGGCGATAATAAATTTTAAGGGTGAGAAATCTCGAATCAACTTCTCAGAAAGTTAAAAATTTTTTAATTTTTCTTTTAGAGTTCCTATTTTTTAAATGATTAAATTAAAAGTTTAAACGGTCTGATCCTCCAAACGTTTATCAATTGTACAAAGTTTGTATTAAATTTTCTCCTTTGTACAAAACTTTTTTTATACATGGCGAAATCAGCAAAACCAGCTTGATATGCAGGGTAATATTCAGTTTTAAGGGTTAGAAATTTCGAATCAACAGCTTAGAAGATTAAAAATATTCTAATTTAATTAATATGAGATTTTATACTTTTTAAATGTAACTAATTAAATATCTCGTTGCTATATTTTTACATTTAATGAACAACTTACGACACTAGAGCTTCAAGCTAAAAATATCATAGAACCTTTATTTATACCAAAAAAAAATAAAAAAAATAAAGATAGATTCATCCGAACATACCTCAAATCGATCTATTCTGCCATGACGTAATGAAGTCTGAGAAAGTTACTTTCAAAATAAAAACTAAAATTACCAAATATTTTTACGTATGTGCGCAGTTGATGGCGATTGCTTTTACCCCGTTGGATGATGTTTCGTGGATAAAAAGGGAGGTATTGATTCCATTGGGTATTGGGTCAGGGTCGTCGTGTACCGGTACTAGAGATATTTAAAAATAGGTAATTTCTAATACCTAATACAAGAACAACCAATGTCAATGTTTGACAGAAGATAAATGCAATAGGCTAAAAACGAATCCACACTTTTATCAATAAGAAAAATAAGGATATTAAATGAAAAAAAAGATATTAAAATAACTCAAGATATTATAGGACTAAGGATATTGAAGGAATAAAGTAAAAAAAGTAAGGATTAAACAGGATCAACAGGAAATCTTTTTCTCTAACCAGCTATGTTATAAAGACATAAGTACTTTGCATAATTTTTATTTCAAAAAGTTTATGCTTTAAGTACATGTGTTCATTCAAAAATTTTAAATACTTCATTCAAAAAATTTAAATACTTCATTCAAAAAATTTAAATATTTCATTCAAGAAATTTAAATACTTAATTACAAAAGTTTGACTTTTGCTGTTTCTAAGTTACGTCAGTAACTTGTTTTATGAAGCTAATTGAATTTTGCTGCATAAAGCACTTAGAGGAAAAATGTTTTTGTATTTTTTAAAGAAAAGTCAATATGGTTTTAGATGCATTTAAGAAAAAAATACCAAGTAAAATTATGTGACTTATAATTACAACCCATGTCTTAAAGTTAAGTAATAATCTCAAGATAAACTTTTTAACTTTCAGTACTTTAAAGAACCAATTTTTTTTGGAGTAATCAAACCAAAGAAAATAAATGAAATTATAAATCTTACTGATGATTATAATTTACATGTTATTTTATTACTAAAGCCTTTACGTACATAAGAATACGACTTGCTTTTGCAGAATTTTTAAAATCTTATGTACCGATTTCACTGATAATATTTCTATGCTTAATTCAAATCTAGTGGGGAAAATATCTGAAAATATCTCCTCGATAACTACAAATACATCGTTAAAAGTAATTAGTACTTAAGGAAATACTTTAAATTTAATAAATATCTGATTGTGAACTTTTTATCTGCCTATAAATAGTCTTTTTACGATTCCCAGTACTATATTTTATAAAACAATAAATTTTATTAATATACGAAACAAATTCATTCACATTTTTCGTTGTTTGAAAAAATGCATTTTACAGCACAAAAAAAAACTAAATTATATAAACATTTGCTTTTAAAATCTCTTAACTTACAACTCTCTACAAATAAGACGTTTTTAAACTGGAAGGAATTATATTGCATTATATATGAAACTAATTATGTATTTCATTAAAAAAATAATGCATTGAAACACACAAAAATTAAATTTAATAAATATCTGCTTTTGAAATCTCTGAACTCATAACTCACTACAAATAAGCGTTCTTACATTTGAAGAAAATAAATTGAGTGATACACGAAACTAGTTATGTAATTCACTTTTGAAAATAAGGCATTTCACCTCACAAAAATTGCGTTACATTTATTAAACTGCTTACGAAATCTCTGAACTCACAACTAACTACGAATAAAGCGTTGTTGCACTTAAATTTTAATGAAATAAATTGTATTGGTGCATGATACTCAAAATTAGTTAATATCTTTTTTTTTTATTTGAAAATAATACATTTTGTCTCATAAATTTTACTAAATCAATTTAGTAAACCTTACAAATCACAACAAATAAAACATTCTTACGTTTCCTCTTTTTACATTTATTGGAATAAATTGCACTGTTATATGAAATTCTAAGTAAAATAAATATAGTTAATTAAATATATGGGATTTATTTAAAATTAGACTCCTAAAAGTTCCATTGTTACTGGTTTGTTTTTAAATTTTGTCCAAGGCTGATTGAATATTAATAAGTAACTCATAATCTTTTCTAAATTCGCAATGAATGTTAGCAACCATTGTTTTAAAAATAAGTTTAAGTTTGTATTTTTATACCATTTTATTACTTACGTATTGTTAACAAAAATTGTGGATGTTTGTAATACATTCTAAAGATGTTGTCGTTTAATTCCGCCCTTCCAAGATATAGTCTATAACTTAATAATGGCGATTAGCATATTAAATTAAATAATCTAGTTAATATAGTTGTTTTATCATATAGTTAAAAATAACAGTTAGATAATATCTTACATTTAAAAATAATTTACATAAATTCTTAACTATTGCCTTTATTTGAGTTATTAGACTTGTTTTGTAAATTATTCAGTTATGCATTTTTTCATTGTGATTATTTGAATAAAAGCCAATTAAAAATAAATTAAATCAAAGATATATTTTTTTACTAATAACATGTTTCAATTACGTTTATAAGATCAATGAAGGATTTTTTTTATTGAACATGATTTACATGTTTACTGAGTTTAATGTCTGAGATGATTTACTAATTCTGCTGAAATGATTTACATATTCTGCAGTATATTCTTAGAAACAAAAAATTATTTCTCTTTCGCCATCCTATTTTTCTTCTTTTACGATAATTTTTCTACAATTTAATTTTTTTATATTCTTTTCTAAGATTTGATTATATTGTCTTTATTTTATTAATTATAAAAATCCAAATAATTTGTTACAAGTCAATAATTCGTTAGGTTTTTACTCGAT
Organism: Parasteatoda tepidariorum; assembly: GCF_982258835.1. Taxonomy (NCBI): domain Eukaryota; kingdom Metazoa; phylum Arthropoda; class Arachnida; order Araneae; family Theridiidae; genus Parasteatoda; species Parasteatoda tepidariorum. Next base: position 95,360,727 of record NC_141757.1, on the reverse strand, counting down.
ATTGTGAAAAATCGATTCGTGAAAAAAATAAAAGCAGCCTTTCCTCACGATTACCCTACTTGTCGTGAAAGCACTTCTACAGGTTGTTTTTTTATCATTATTTACTATGCCATCATTTTATTACTTACTATAGAATAAATGTTTACTACATTAGCAGTAATTTATTTATCAGCGACTTGAGTAATGTTTTCCAAACATATTTAAAAAAATGTGATTTTTTATATTTATTAATCGATAACTTTACTCACTATTGTAATGTAAAAAGTAATTAAAGAAACTTTCCCACTTGGTTACTCATAGTACTGTAGAAAAAAAATATTTTTATTTTTTATATAAGTTCATAATTTATCATTTTTATACTCCATGTTGTAAAGTAAATAAAGTAACTTCCCCCCAAGATTAGTCGATCAGCTGTAAAAACACATCTACAGGATACTAGCAAGGGGATGTTACAATGGCATCATTACTTACAACTTTTACTATAATTTATCAGTGACATGAATTTGTTTGCTTTATATTTTGTTTGTTTTTCAATAAATAAGTAAATAAATTAGTTAACAATTACATGAAAAACGATTATTTTTGTAGACGACAGCATATCACTTTTTCACTCAATGTTGAAGAGCAAATAAAATAGCTTTCCCCCAAGGGTGCTCTATCTGCTGTAAAAACACTTCTACAGGGTGCTCCTATAGGCAAGATAGAGTTACTTTTCTATCGTATCGTTATTTCCTATTTTAACAATGATTTTCTTATATTTTTGGTTTACTTTTCTCAACAATTCGCCTAATTCCTTTACTATAGTTCTTCATTCGGTCCAAAGTTCGATAGTTCTTCACTTTTTTTATTATATGTTTAGAAGCCTATACAGTAGCTTTCCTGTATTGATTGTACGCTACTGGCAGTAAAAATACTCATACAGGATGTTTTTACAAATATACTAAGAGATGTATCATTTTTATCGTAATGTTTTCTCTTGCTGTTTTTGCAGATGGGAAATTTAAACCTTTTGTAAAAACAGTAACCTTTAAATTTGTATTACATTTATTTGCGATTTTGTTATAACTTCTTTCTGGCTTGTTTAAAATAATTTTGCTTTATCTTAACTATAGGTTACATAGCCTATATTATACTTGTAGGTTATATATATTTTTCTTTCATATTCATACTCATGTACACATATTATATTTATGTTAGTTTGATACGCGTATGTTCATAGCAAATGTTTAACTATTGATTTCTTTATAAGTTAAATTGTTTTGGCACATTGACGAAAATGTTCACTAGTTTCTTAATTGTCTTGAGAATTTCAAAAATCTCTGACGTTCTGTCATACATAATGCTAAATATTGGGTAATTAATATCCAGTGTCTATTATAAAATTTAAACAACTGATTAAAGCAATTAGTTTAGCCACAGCTCAAAAATTGATGAGCTATATTTTAAATTACACAAAATCTTATCAGCTTACTATAATTTTTTTTTGTGTACAGAGTAATTTAATGTTAGATAAAATGCAGAGTAATTAGATCTTAAATTACTTGAAACTCACAGCAAACAATCTAAGAAAATTGCTTTGTTTTGAACCTTTTCATTAAAAACTAGCTGAGTTTAAAGGAGTTAATTTTTCATAATAGCTGTAAAGCTACTCAGTCTTAGTTTTTGATGATTGTTATCGGTCATTGGAAAAATAAACAATTGTTGACATTAAGAACGTTCTCTTACAGCTCGTTCGTAATATCCGGAGCTTATGACTGTTTACAGATATAAATATTAACGGCACGCGTTGTTGTTGCGACTGAAGCGTGATTTAGTAAGTTGCTTCGCTAAAACAGGTGAGAAAACTTTTTCAGTAAAAGAATGGGAAGAAAAGCTGAATTACTTCCGATTTTCTACTTCATTTCCAGATATTTCTATTTATCTCTAATCTTGGCTATTCTATTTTTGCAAACAACCGAAGTATTTGAAAAACATGAAGAAAGCCACTGTTTCCACAGCAACGTATAAGACACAACCACTACAGCAGCATATATGACGTTTGTCTATCGATCTTTTCCTTAGCTAAATGCTTTGACGTCACCTGTGACGTATCCTCCTTTTTCCAGGACTACTACAAGACCTGTACACCATTGGGCGCGTCGTTTTGTGACGTCAGCCGGAACCGACGTCATAAGCCCGGGAACTGTCTGTTCGTAAGAGAAAGTATATAGTAGAGCATATCATCAGACCGGAGAGTATTCGGATGAAGGTCTTGAAACTGTGTAGATGCGGAGAGAAGAGCTTCTAGCGCTTCCTATAGATCACACGTGTTAAACGAGTTTGCTCCTCCTTATCATTTATCAGAGTTATCATCTGGATCTATCTGATAACAGCAGAAAAGTGGAATACTTTAATAAAATTAACGGATTTGGCGATGATTATCGCCTTTTATCTGTTTCAACTTGGGTACACGTTGATTTGCTAGTTACATGTGAGTAATTCTTAAAAATTTTCATAAATTGAATGAAAATTTCTTAACTCTTAGCTAGATATTCTATATTGTATATAAATAACAATTTGTTTTAGTTCATAAATAATTATTATACTTTTCTTACACTTACATTTTTCATATTGAATTTAAATAGTTACTCTTCGTTCTTTGAACGCGCTCAAAAGTATTTTTGTAAATGATAGCATATATTATCTAATAATAACTCTATATACTATTTTATGTTCTCTCTTCGCACTTCACGTATTTCTGATTTTAATTTCTACTATAAAATCTGTTTTTTCTTAATTGAAAGTATATTTACTCATGTTTTTATTTAGTTAATTTTTTGACAAGAATAAATAAATTTTTTTTTTATAAGTTTCGCTGAAAATGCTGGTAATTCTATTTATGGTCAAAATTTATTTACAATGTTCAGGACAATGCAGTATATATTAAAAAGAACAGTGATTTACTTTTTAAAAACTTTTCATAGGTATTTATTTATTATTTATTTAATATGATTATAAATTTTTGATTAAGACGGAATTATAAGCGGTTTTTCTTTCGTAACTGTTAAATATTTATGTTCGAAAAGTTGTTTATAAAGGAAGATAAAGGAATTTCTAAATGTTTTTTTAAAATTTTCAATAATTATTGCTTAATAATTTGCTGAAATAAATTGCTACTATTTCTCCGTAATTTTTATCTATAAATGTTCTTTTTACCATGTATAATGTACTATTTCATGAATTAAAACTAAAATAATAATTTATTTATTTATTTGAAGTAAAATGACCGCTTTATGTGAAATAAGAAACTGAAATTATTAATATATTAATCAATGCGAAACCGAAATTAAAACAAATGAAAAAGAAAAGTCTCCAGACGAAATATCGTGACGTCACATCGTGACGTGTAATGCGTGCTATGATTTTCTCCTCCCTCGCAAGATCCGTCTTCTACATGATCGATTGGGCGTGTTCTTCTGACGTCATCTGGTACGTGAAGATGTATAGCTGTAGTGTGTTGTTTTTCCACAAGAGGGAATTTCCGCTCATTTAAATGTGCCCATCTATATTTAAATTTATATCGTTGACTTTCTCAGTAGTTTTTTAATGTTTTTTTCCTATTATTTGTAAATTTAATAAAGTAAATTTTGAGCTTAAAAATTGTATTAAAGTAGTTTACCAAGCATGTTTTTCAGAAATAATTATAATCTAACATTTGGTCTATAAAAATGAGGTTCAGAAATAATTGATGACAATTTTTTTTCCTTTTTCGAAAGAAAAGGTACTATAATGTCCCAATTAAGTTGGATCTAAACTACGTATATTTTAATATCTAGAATGACGCAATACTCTCGGATAAAAATAAATACTAAAATATAAATTTTTCTTGTTAAGTACTTAAATATAAACTTTATTTTATAAGAAGGAAACAACACAAAAGTTAGCATAGTTACAGCTCCTTGAAAAATTAAACAGCACACAAATAATAATTTTGTAAGCTGATTTATTTTTAAAATTAATTTGTATAAAAAATTCTTTGTTTTATTAAGCTCTGTGGGTGCAAATTAACTGAATTATTAATAAATTCACCTAAATACTATTTTTAAAAACTGTTTAATTACTGTCGTATATTTTTGTTAGGGTTTGGTATCTTTTGCAATGCATATTTATTCTAAAACGCATATCTATTTTTGTTATTAAATACATATTTAATAACTACCTGTGAACAGTATTTTGATTATGCTTTATTCATTATTCGTTTTTTTTAAATTTTATAGATAAAATTATATGATTAAAAAAATTATTTTATTTACACATATTTTCTTAAAACTTCATTTCCGCAACATTTAAATTTAAAATTTTACCCTGCCTCACTTTTGATGTATTTTAATTCTTGAGAATGTTGTTAGTCAATGTTTTGAAAACAAAGATTTTTCGCGCCTTGCCAAAAGTTCGAAATTTTAAAAGTTATAGAAATAAACTTGTAACATAGCAAATGGATGAAATCCAATTAATTTACATGACAGATCTATGAACTAACTTTATAATTTAGATATCGACCCCCTTTTCTTATAACTCTCAATGACGTCACCAGATCATCAGGCGAAGAATCGAAACTTACGCATGAAACTTTATGACGTCAAGAAGCCTAAAATAGTAACGCCTCTTTTCCCCGTTACGTCACGAGGAATCGATGGTATTGCCGAGTTTCTAATTTTAGAATAACACTCTTGAAGTGTCTCAGTTATTTTCTCTCAAGGTTGAATCGGCAGGTGCCTTGTTTTGGCTCAAGAGAGAAAACTAAAAGGAAAAACTGATTTAAAATTCGAGCCATGTTCTCGAGGTAAATTTTTTATTTCCTTTATAATTTAAAAGAAGCAGTATCAGAATCTCTTGATTTCTTCGATTAAAATTCTTGTCTCATTTTATATGCGTGAAATATAAATGAAAACGATGTATATATATATATATTCAAAATATTCTGTATGCTTGAAATATAAATGAAAACGATTTATTTTTCGAGATATTTTTGATAAAGCTTAATTTTTTTAAAAAAATATCAGGATATTATCTATGTAACGTAGAATGTCGTATATTAGGATAGCTCCTCTTTATTTCTAAAGCTGGAAAATAAATGTTTAATCCAAATATCATGTTTAACTATAAAAATGTGTGATTCAATAGGCCTGAAATTTTCAAAGGTTCCTATAACGCCTGAAATTAATTTAACGTAATACGCAATTTATTTAGCAATATATATCTATATTTTTTTTTTTTGGTAACTAAGTGATTTTATAAATACTAACTGCCATTAGAGCTACTGGCAGTTATTTACAATTAGTGAGAAATTACAAGTCAATTACAATATTTCTGCCAATTAGTTACTAAAAAGTTTCAATTTATGACTTATTTTGTATTTACATGACCATTAAAAAAAAGCATACATTAGGCTTTGCTTGTCATCAGATAAACTGGTCACTTGACAAGTGAGCTGGTCCTTTACTGATTTTTTTTTACAATGACGTCAAACCTGGATAATTAGTGCCTCCTTAAGCTGTATATTTTAATTTAGTGTTATATTATGTTATAAAACAAAATGTGTCTTTCGAAAAAAATTTATTGACTGAATGTTGATCTGTTCTGTTTTATCAAATGTGTTTCCCATGTTTCGTAAAATTATGCATGCGATTTGATTTTCGGATCAGATTCTAACATTTTAGGAATTGGCATCTGTTAATAATTGCTCTAAATTAAATTTGAGTCGGTACTTACTCGGGTGTGTGTATTTATTCTGATGCGTGATTCCCTTCCCTCAGAATCTGGACTCAGTCCATGGGGCAGTGAAAGAATCTTTATGTTCAGCACTTCGCATGAGAAGCTATATCAGTGGCTGGCAGAACTGCTGCTCGCCGCATACCCTAGTAAGTCTTTCATAATTTATGAAAAAGACTTTGATTCTTTTACTAATTAATTGTTATTGTGCTGATATTGTTATTAATGAAGTGTTATCTACAATTTCCTTCTTATTTATTACCCTCTTATTCTGAAACCTGGAAAAACCATTCTCATTGCATCTTGAAAGTTTAAGAAAAAAAATCCTATTTTTCCTTGTTGGAATGCTATTTGGCGTCTTTTAACATAACCCCTTTTATCCTTCATTATAAAGTATGCCAAATCTTGAAGCATAGGTTAAAAAAAACGCATGGATATTTTTTCCTTTCTTTTTTGCCATTACTATGATGTAGGCTTATGGGATGCGTTTTTAAAATCGTGTTTTTTTTATTTTAGCCCCCGAGCTGTCGAATCGAGAGTCTGCCACTGGCTGCAGGACAAGCCCCAGCGAAGAACTGGTCTCGGCAACATCATCCAGCCTTGTCACCAGCAGCGACAGTGGAATAACCACGACTACAACAAATACTACATCAGTGGCAACAACTGAAGCCCCGGTAACCATGCTTCTCCTCCAACAGCCGCAGGTAATAAAAAGTCTTGAAAATACCTTATTTTTAACTTATCATTTTCTATTGAGATTTATCTAATCACCTTTGACACATAATAACTCTTGTATTAAAAATATTTGTTGCCTTACAATGGAACAAGATGTCCTTTTATAACCTGTCAGAGTTAACTCTTAACCAAGCTTATAGTCAAATCATAAATATTTGCCTCAACTTTCTTTCAAACCTAAGCAAAAATCAACATTCAAGCGTGCCTGTTCCTCACACATATACTAAAAAGAAGGGCTTGTTACGTAACAGAACCGACTGAACCGCATTCTTGACTTCGGAGATCAACAATATTACATAATAAATGCAGCAGTTAAGAAGCACCGCCCATTACGCGTCGTTGATTACTGTAGGAATAAACACAGGGTAAACATAAAAATAAATAAATAAGTGCAACAGAAAAGAACCGTGTGAATATATAGCAAGCAACTTCTTGTAGATAAAATTTAATGCTTTTTAATTGCATATACCAGCAATAAAATGTGGCTACATTTCTTTTAAGAGCCGATGTCGTTGGTGAGGTGTTTCTTGTCCTCCTGTACATTTACTTTGTGTTGTCTAACTTTATGAAAAACATCTAAAATTGTATTTTTTTTTCTTCTGCAGAGCACTCAGTTCAGTGGCACCATTCTGAATCCGGAATTCAGTATTCCCTTCCCAGAGGAAGTGGCTTTTATTGGAGAAGATTTTAAATTACCTCCTTTGGAGTTCGGAGCACCATCCGAAGGTTTCTTGACAGGCGGGGACAGTTGCAGTGGAAGCACTTTCCAGGACATGTTCCAGCAGAGCATTTTTTCGGCTACAACAACCGAAGAGCTCACTCCTACAACTTCTACGACCAGCATCGCATCTCTGCCCAGTTTCCAAGAGACTTATTCCCCTCGATACAGAAGATCCGATGTCTGCGGTGTTTTCTCCTTCAAGTTCGAAGATATTCCAACTGAAGAAGTGTCCATGGAGGAAGATATCGGTAAGAATTGTTGAAATAATTTATTTAAATGTGAAAACAAACTATTTATTAACATTTTATGCATGAAACTAAACAGCTTAAAAAAGAGCATAAATAATAAGCAAATATACAATTGCTATTCTAACATTTAGGAATGTCATATTTGCAGACTTTAAAAGAATATAAGCCAGTTTTAAAAAAATCAAGAATTTCTGATAATTTTAGTTGGAATAAATAAATCTTGGTGTCATTTGCATAGTTAGCTACTTTCATTTATTTAAAAAACTTTTGAAAACTAAAATTGTCTGTTATGGACGTAATGCAAATATGTTACTTCCGTAACAACTATTTTAATATGAAAAAAAAAACTATTAATAAAAAAAACTTAGAGTTAGGGCAATTGAAACCAAGACTTACTTTCGCAAAAGCTTAATTTTTTAAACTGAAATCTGCAAATTCGACAGATGTAAATGAGGGAATTGCTCTATAGTTTCGATTTGACAGTAAGTAACCTTCTTCAGTGTTAACACAATATGAAGAAGTAAACCACGAAATAAACCTTATATGAATGCTATCTCTATGCTTCCACCTTTCATTTTGTGTTCCGACACTGAAACCGATTCTTTATTATAAAACCGGATCTGTTTGGTGACATAATTTGTCACGCTGTTTAGCTTTATACTTATGTAGCACGAAGTTAACTCTTTCTTTACTTGAATGACATTTTATTGTTTTTTTTTATAGAAGCAGATCATTTCTCTATCTCCATGACACCATTTTCACAACCTGACGACGTCACCTCCATTACAACGCTTACATCTGCCACACCAGCTCTAGATAGTCCTGGTCCTTCTTCTTCATCCTTCATGCCACCATCCTTTGCATCAGAAGGATCTACATCAAAACCATCTTTTCATCAGTTAGTCTCTCCATTTCCCACTACCTTCACGGGTGTTTCAGGAATCAGTCTCGAAACCCCAACACAATTTGGGCAACAATCTCCTACTTTGCACGAATTGACCTCACCATCACCTAGTCCGAAATCCAGCCGAAGCAGTAAAAAGCCATCACTCACCTTGTCCACTTCATCTGCATCTGAAATCAGCAGGTATTGATTCATGTCTCATTTGCATGTTAAGCAAAGGTAATTTAGGAATTTGAAGAAAAAAAACTAATACCTTGTTATTGTTGTAAATTACAGTGTTCGCCATGCTACACCCACTACTCCAACAACTCCTAGTGCAACCTCAGGTTCTAGTCGATCTTCACCTAGTGCGCAAGAGAGCACACCCCCACCTTCCATGTTATGCGCAGTCTGTGGTGATAATGCTGCCTGCCAACATTACGGGGTTCGAACTTGTGAAGGCTGCAAAGGCTTTTTCAAGGTAATTATTTTTCTAAGACTGAGATTTAGCAATGTCACGTAGCACTTCATATTCTGCGGTGCTTTGTTACTAAAGAAGAATTCTAGTTTTCCTCTTAGCTTGCGCAGATAATAGTCTGTCAACGTGCTTCGTGGGGTAGCTAAAATCTGTTGATTTTGTTAATATATTGAATATATTTAACCCTTTGACGCTGATGGAATACCGTCATGAATAACCTTTATGCATATTTTTTGACGCTCTAATTACAAGCAAAATTATATTTTAGCATTTTTTAATTATAAAAAATCGTCTAGTAGTCACTAAAAAAATTGTGTTAGATTTCTAGAATTTAGAACTTAATCAGAATTAACTAAAAAACTGTAGTTTGAAAGTTTATTTTTTTATTCATATTTAAAAATTAATTAATAATTGATTTTGTAAATTAAAGTAATTTCAATTATTAATAACTGTTTCTTTTTTAGATCTAAATAACTTCAAATAATATCAAATTTGAAAAATTATTGTTTGGAAGTGAGCTTTATTTGGAAGATTTTACCTTTAACTCGGAAAAAGTCACCAGTGTTTTATGGTGTATTTCTTAACCATAAATTATTAAAATGCTAAATATAATATTTTTCATTTATTTAGACCTAAATTAATACAAAACAGCAAAAAATGTGTGAAAATGTGTTATCGCTTTAGCTAACTTTATTTGCCAATACTGCTTTCTTCTGTAAAACAAAGATGTACATTATGCATAGATTTTTCCAATTGTAATTGGAAAGCGATTTAATGTTTATTAAAAAAATGTGTTAAAATGGAAAATTATTTTTTTGCATAATATCACATGCTCCTAATTTTAATTTTGCAGAGGACTGTGCAGAAAAATGCAAAATATGTCTGTCTTGGAAACAAAGATTGTCCAGTTGATAAAAGACGTAGGAATCGGTGCCAGTTTTGCAGGTTTCAAAAATGCTTAGCAGTTGGCATGGTTAAAGAAGGTGTGTATTAATTTTATATTGCTATAAAATTTATCAAATAGGAAAAACCATTGTTTAAACTAATATTATAAATTTTCATTTACAATGATAGATAAAGAAGTGTATAATATGTATAGAGAGATCTTATCTATTGAATTGCGCATTTATTGTTAGAATAAATTTTAAATTTCTTAAAGCAAAAAAGCTTGAAAACTCTGCAGTGCTATTTGCTATAATTTTATGCAGTAAAAAGCATTGTTTTATTTATTCAATCGATAATTTAATGTAAGAGTTTTGAAGCTGCATTTTTATTAAAAATTTGAGTATGTGATCCAACAAAAATTATAAATGCTTTTAAATCCGAAGAGAAGATAAATATATTACACTCCCCGAAGAATTAATAACCTACTATTATTCCATAAATTAAATATTTTTACTTTGTTAAAAATCTGTAGAAAAAAAAAATCCTATGCAAAAATTGAAAAAATTACGCTTTATTTAAAAGAATGCGTAATTTGCATGAGAATAACATAAGCGGATAATGTTAAACGCAGGTTACAGGTGTATTGAGGGAAAAACAAATTTCTAAAAGATTTTACCTAGTTGCTGATAGATGGCGCCAACACCAAAAACTTTAATTTCAGAAAATAATCGAAATCATAAGAACTGCGTAACAGAAATTCTCCTTCTCTGCTAGCAGGTTGCGCAATATATAATTATTTTAAAATATTTAATTAGTGATTTCTTTTACAGTTGTAAGGACGGACAGCTTAAAGGGACGAAGAGGCCGGCTGCCCTCCAAACCCAAATCCCCCCAAGAGTCTCCCCCATCGCCGCCGGTCAGCACTATTACTGCCTTAGTCCGAGCTCATGTGGACACTACACCAGACCTTGCAAACCTTGATTATTCTCAGGTATTAAAATATTTATTCTTCTTTTTTTTACATCTAATAAATAAGCTTCGAAATATTTGTTTATAAAAATAAAAAAGTCAGGATTTATATTCGACGCAGCATTACTTCCTTTTCAATAATCGACGCAGATTTCTACTACGCACTTGCTGATAAGGAGTAAAATAAATAACAGTTTGGTTTAAAAATATGTTTTATACCAACATATTATTGCGTTTAAGGTAAACTAAATTCAAGAATGGTTCTATTAAAAAAAAATTAGGTTTGATTTTGTAAAGAATGAATATTAAAATGCAAAATGATTATTTTTCAGTGCTTTAATTTTAGGAAATACGGAAATAATAAACTTTTACTTGCATACAAAAAATTTCTCAATTAAATGCCTTTTTCCTTAATGTTCTTGCTCCCGTTTATTTAAATGATTGAATGAAAAGTAATAATATACCAAAGTATAATAATTTTCAATGAAAGTTATATTTTGTAGTTTTTTCCTCACTGAAACATTAAATTACGATCTCTAATTTTAAATTAGTTATATTTTTCTAATCCGTTTCCCAATGTTATATTTAGATTTTCAATCTTGTATTTTAATTCTGCAATTAAATCTCGTATTCAAATTTTAAATTAAATTTTTTCGAATTCGTTTTCAAAGTAATGGTCAAATAAAGTCTAAATGAAACATTTCACGAATTTTATTCATAAAAATAGCAGTTTACAATGATCAAAATTTCACTTTGATAAATTTACCAAGCATAGTCGTAAAATTTTCACCTAAAATTACTTAAAAGTCAAAATTTTTTACACATAACTAAATTTCTAAAGACTTTTTTTTAAAATTTACTTTCATAATATGTCCGTAACTTAATATTTTGTCAGGTTTATAAATTCCATTTATTAAAGAAATCTGTTTTATATTGCAGTTCATTGATCACACTGCTCAAAAGCAGGAACCGACAACAGCTGCAGATCAAGTACAGCAATTTTATGACTTGTTGGTCTCATCTATAGAAGTAATCAGACAATTTGCTGACAAAGTTCCCGGATTTGTAGAACTAAATAAAGATGATCAAGAACTGTTATTCCATTCAGCAAGCTTAGAGTTATTTTCTCTACGACTAGCCTATCGGTGAGATTTAGCCTATTGCCTTTGTTTATGTGCAATAGTTATTAAATTTAAATCTGTTAATTGAAAGTGTAATAAAATTTAATAAAACTTAATCTTAAATTAATTTCATTAGCTTTCCGTTGTGTTCTTGAATTAATATGAATAAACTGAAATTCATAGCCAAATATCTTGGTGAATAAGTCAAGATTATCATTAATTCAATCATCAATAAATCAATCTTCAATTCTATCATCGATAAATCATCAATTTTAAATGGTGCTGTTTTAGAATCGTTTGCATCATTTTAAACATGTAATTTTAAATGACAAAATACAACATTTAAATTGGAATGGTTTCTGAACAAGTCTCTGAGTTATGAAATTTGACAGAAAGTAGTATTTTGAAATTTTCATTTTGTAAGAATTATTTAAAATCGCTCATATCATTGTATAGATTACAATTCAAAATTTTTTCTACTGCCTTATTTTGATGATAAAAATTTAAAAATAGAAATCTATCAAGGACTGTTTTATTTATTTAAAGATTATGTCTAATTTTTTAACTTAATAGTTAGCCCTGTTTAATTAGCATTTTCAAAATCGATTCTTTGAACTATTAAGTTTATTCCCCTTTTAGTGCGTGAAAATCTGATGATTTAAACAAAAGTTATTCTTGGTAATTGCTTTTGTCAGAATGTAATAGTTTAACAAAACTTGTTTTCATTTTTAGGATTCATCCAGAAGATGAAAAATTGACTTTCTGCAATGGAACAGTCCTTAGCAGAGATCAGTGTCAACAGATTTTTGGTGACTGGCTCAACACCATCTTGGATTTCTCTCGAAGTTTGCACAGTATGGATATCGACATATCTGCTTTTGCTTGCCTCTGCGCTCTTGCTCTAGTCACTGGTGAGTTAGATACTTATTTAGATGTCTTAAAAATTAAAATTTTTTTTAAAGTGTAAGCGTTAAAATGCTTATAAACCTCATAAGTTTGAGTTCTCCTCTCGTCAAAGTAATAGATGTATTTTCGTGTGTGCGTTGAGCTAAATGAAAAAAGACTATTGAATTTATTGAACTGTAACTTACACTGTTCCCTTATTTCAGCAAATAATAAATTATATCTATTTGTTAAACGCGCTTTTAAATATTTTACTAATTCAAATTCATTTAAATAACTCTGCAGAATTTTAAAAATTAAACAATTCTAATATTATCCAAAAAAGTAAGCTATTTAAAAGGTAATTAATTAGAAACACCTCTTGCACTGAGAAAAAAAGTATGGTCCAAACTACAAGAATATAGCAAGTTTTTAAGTGTTTCTTACTCTATTGGAGCACCCAAAAGTTCGGTAATTTTTTCCGATGGTAAAAATAAATTTTTGGTAATATTTTTATAAAATTATAAATAAAATTTGGTAAATGTGCTAAAATATGGTAACTTTATAAAGATACCACAGAGGATGGCATAAAAACCATTTATTCGGTTAAATTTGCTTTTCAGTTCCTTATTTTTATTTTCTACTAAATGTAATAAGAACTAAAATTTTGGATACCAGTATTTCCGGTAAACCAACTTATTTCCATATAAACGGAAAAATTACCAAATGAATGGTTTAAATACCGAATATTTAGATTTAATTATGTTTTTTTTACCAGTAATGTCATTACCATACAGTACATTAATTTTACCGAAATTTTTTATCCGTGTGGATTTACCATTGAATTAAATTAGTTAAGATCTTTTCCATCCCTCCTTCTCCACTAGTGATTCGGCTGACTTCGATAACGTTGTTATTTCTTTCACGCATAAATATTAATTTGCGATCTATAAGGTGCATTCTTTTTTTACTTCATTTTTTTATAAAGTTTTTACAATTGCATATTGTCAAATCTTGTAAAAATTGCAATATGCTATCAGTATGGAACATGTATAAAAATGTATATTTTAGAGGCAATATTGCATTTTGAGGTAGGCTATTAATTTAACCTTTTAACTATAACGAAATACTTCGTTTTATAATTAAGTTACTTTTAGTTCGCATATGGCGAAATATTAAGTTCTTCGCGAACTACTACTGCGATTGGCATGCGTCATTTTACGTTATGCAAATTACTTGGGGTGTGATGATATTACTTATACCTATAGAGAAAAGTCCCCATTGTGAAACGAATTGAATAAAAGTTTATTCCACAGTTAAGAGGATAAAACTAACTTTTAGCTAATGTATAACCACTATATGACGAATATTTTGCATGCCTAATTTTTTTTCATTTCCTTTCAGAACGACATGGTTTGAAAGATCCCCAACGCGTGGAGCAATTACAGATGAAAGTAATCAGCTCGCTACGTGATCACGTCACATATAACAACGAGGCTCAAAAGAAACCCCATTACTTCAGTCGAATCCTCACTCAGTTACCCGAATTGCGGACTCTAAGCGTGCAAGGATTGCAACGCATCTTCTATCTAAGGTTGGAAGATCTTGTTCCCGCCCCACCGCTGGTCGAGAACATCTTCACCTCCAGCCTGCCATTCTGAATCTAGATATGAACCCGGACTATAGAGAGTCCGGCTGGTTTGTTTGTCCTAAGCTCAGGGTGGCTAGCAGGATGCGAAAAACCTTCATCAGGCATGTCCTTGCCGGTATGCCAGGGCGCCCGCCCGCCAAAAGGGTTCACTTGGGTGCCCCTGCCGTGCGAGGGCATGACCCCTCCTCGGAAAACTTTCGCACCCTGCGAATGGTCCACCCTATACCAAAATAAAAAAGAACTCTCATCGATCAAGATCTCGTCGATCTGTAGACCAAGTCGTATGCGTGTGTTGTTGTCAACTTTTAGTCGAATAGATTTTGCGAGTAGACAAGAGGGTTATAGACCCAAAGCTTCTCTATGATAGATAGGCTATCAATGTTATTCTTGTTGCAATGAAAGCTTATAGAAGTGAAGGGCTTAATCTAATGAACTATTCATTTAAAAACTGCCAAATTTTTTCACTCCTAATAATTAAATAAAAAAAATGAATATTTTTAGTTTGTATTGTTGCAGAAAAAAAATGCATAACGAATTTGATGTTCAATTTTGTAATTGCCAAAAGATTAAAGAATATTTCATATTTTAAAAATAGCACAACTTGCATCAGTATTTCTTAAAACCAAACATTTGGAAATTATTGCAAATTGAAAGTTTTATGATTCTTAAATATAAATTTCGTGTTCTGTATATATTTATGGATATTTTAAAAGTATAAAGTACTGTTATTCGTTGAATTCAAATTATATGACTTGATGCGATATTTAGAATATTTTTTTATTAGAACTGTTAGTACATGTGACCAAATTTCACATTTTTTGTTATTTTCTTTTTGTTGAACATCTGAACTATTATAAATATTTTGTTAACTAAACTGTGATATTTTTGTTCAAAATTACTTATTTTTCAAATTGAACATTTATTTTGTGTTATTATTATCCGTTTTATTTGTTATTACACAGATAAATCATGTTTATTGGACCATTTCTACCTCAAAGGAAATAAATGCGTTAACACAGATCTAAAGGACTTGTTATATTTTTATTAATGTTATTATGAGGTGGAAAAATATCTGCTTTGTATAAATTCTCATATTTATTTATTGTTTTTAGCTAAATAAATTATTTTAATTCTCCACGAAAAAAAGTTGTGTTATAATTTTATTTTACTTATAACATAATGTTGAACCACAACTAAACTATACTAACGTTTGAGGTTCATCACTTCAGTTGCGAGATATCAAAAATTACTTTATAGAGTGGTTAACTCACGTACGTGACGCATATTTTCAATTTATTCTATTCCTCCATAAGAGGAATACCTGTTGCTGCTTCAGAAACCGTAATAAATTGGTTAAATCTTTATTTTTATTTATTTTAACATTATTTATTTAAAGCTTTTAAGGTGTACGATTTTTATAAAACATCTTCAAAACCGACGAAGCACACATCTTATCTATTGCTTCACCACAATCTCTTACAAAAATATTGAAGTAGATGTGGTACAAATTGGAATCTGACTTTCTAGTTTTTAATTTTAAAGTACAAAATTTTATAAATATAATCATGTGCTAAAAAGCTAATAAAGGGAAGTTTAAATCTATGTCTAAATAATCGCATCTTATTTATGCAAAGTAATAATTAAACTAATACATAGATGTGTAGTGCGCCTAGCTAAAATGTATCGAAAGTATATTTTTTTTGTCTGTTTAACAATTATGTACTTTTTTATGGCCTAAGCAATGATTTAAATATTATCTATACACACGCAAAAAATATTATAAAAAAGCAAGTTGTTGTAAAGCTATAATGAAATATTCTTGTGATTATTAGTATTGTTAATAAATAATGGTTTTAAGAGTTGTTGTGAAAAGATATCGATAAAGTGTTTTAGACTAATAAAAGTCAGTGTTTCGTCCAGGGAATTTGCCAGAAGTACCCGCCCAATCATATTTCAGTGAAAAGAAAAAAAACTGATTTAAATCACGTGATGACTAAAAACGAGTGCTCTTTTAAAGACAGAGTGAAAAAGACACGAATTTTACTGTATTTGTGTATGTGTGTAAAATTGAAAAAAAAATTGCCTTGCTCTACATATTCACAATTAATTGTGATAACGTTTGATTGTTGAGTGCATGGAAGAGTTAATAAGAAAAACTTTGTTAAAGGGTCTGGATGCACCATATATAGACCCGCTTTCAAGTCTAGCTTGGTACTTCCTCGATTTTCTGTACTTAAAAAAAAAAACCTGTGATGTATTTTTGAAGAAATATTCACTTAGGTCTAGTCGCAGTGTCGTGCCATATGTGTTCTTTCAAAGCAATTAGAATGTGTGTGCATTGCGATTTAATGCAAAGAAATCGCTTACAATAACTCTGCATTTAATGACTATGGTGAAAATGTGATTCATGAGTATCTGTGAAAGACTGAGAATAAGACTTTAATTTATGTCTTATGCATGTACCAAATAAGTTATTTCTATCTATTGTTTTTTTGTGATATTAATGAAAATTTATTTAATGCATTGTTTTTGAGCACTTAATTTGTTTCTGTCATATTCATCAACCATAGTTGACCTGTTGTGATTTCCAGTTTTTTTCCTTTATGAACATCATTTAAACTTAGAGTAGATATGAAAGAACTTGTACTATTTTAAAGCATGTATATATAAAGATTATATAATAGTTAATTTTTATGATTGAATCATATTCTTGTTGTATATTATCGATCTAACTATGCAGAGTATTCTATATTCACAGCTCTTCATATATATTTTTCGAATCCCTCTCAAAAAAGTAACAGACGATTAAACAAAATGCTTTTAAAATCTCTCGAATCACTAATGGGGAAGAGGGTTTGAAGTATATGAAAATATAAATTTGCCTAATGAAATTTGGAAGTGTTTTTAATAATCATCTTCAACTTCTCCCTGTTTCATCCTATAATCAAATAGGTTTTGATGTTTTCAGATCTGCATTTCTTAATTATTTGTTTGAATATTTTTGTTTTTTTCTGTTAAATATTAGTTTATATACCCCTAGAGTACGTGCTTTTTGTCTTTTTTTGACAGGGATTCTAATAATATATATTGAGGGTGAATATTTTATATGTAATATACTTTAAAAATATAACTCGTAAATATGGAAATACGATTTGTTGTGCTGTTAAGGTCTTTTAATTAACTTTTCAGGATTAAATCTGTTACAAATACGGAAGTTATTTAAATTACGATTCATTAATTGTTATATTGAACGTGTGTTTAGATATTAACTAACGTTCAATTCTACAAATAGTTTTTTTAGGATTCAAAAATTTCCTCTAGTTAATGTTTGTTGTAACTTAAATGAATTGTATTTCCTTAGGATTATTTTTCGAAAAGAAGTATAATTTTACACTGTTTTATTGTTTTTTATTAAAAAATGATTAAAAGAAAGTTCTCTAGCTGATTTGTTTTAAACTTGAGTTAAAAAAGTTTTTGAAAAATTAAAATGGCTGATGCTTGAAGGAATTTAAAATGAAACGTTGTGTACTTAATGAAATATGTTTCTCACTTAGATATTAATATATATTGTTGTTGTATATTTATCGGTAGTTAAATTTCATATGTTTATTAGAATTTTTCAGAGATCTGAGTTCATGCACATTTTTTTTTAAAAAAAGGAAAGAAAATATTGCATATCAAATTGAAATGAGAAAAATGTGTGAGCACTTGATGTTACATTAGAAATACATATAAAAGATTACATGCTTTTGCGGAGTATTCTTAAAATATAAATAGTTTTATAGAAAATTTATGAAATCAAATTAAATTTGAAATGTATTTTCTAGCATATTCCAAAAAATGCTCTATTATTCAAGTAAGGTTTTTAACGCGGTGTTTGTGGGAGAGTTTCGATATTTTAAATGAAAAGGCATTGAAGGTTCACTTTCGTAAAATAATGTAGTTTGATTGCTGTTTCAGAACAATAATTAATGTTCCGTTTTTCTGTTCATTTCATTTAAATTTTAGGCCTTATTATTGTTTCAAAACGATAATTGATTTTCCTTTAACTAGTTTCGCCTTATTAGTTCATTACAATTAGAGATTTAATTCAATACCATTTCAGAACGTTAATAATTCGTTTAATCAGTCGATTACAATAAAATATTTAGCCGAATTTCAGTTTCTCAACGATAATTAATGTATCCTTATAATTGTTCATTACAATTAAATATTTGGTCTTATTTCCGTTGAAGCAATAATTATTCGTCTTATCAGTTCTTTGCAATTAAATAATTAATTCAGTTACCGTTGCAGAACAATAACTAATAATTCGTTTCATCTATCTATTACAATAAAAGTGCTGTTTTTTTAAAATCGTTTTAAACTGCTTGATCACATTCATTGCATTTATTTTATTTAATTCACATTAACTTTATGTGTGAAAATGCTTGATTGCAATTTAAAATGAGAGAATATTTGTATTATAGACACTTCATTGTTACTGAGATCTTTCGATTTTTATGTGATATTACCTCTATTTATTATTAATATTATTGTTTGAAATGACTATGTGATTGAAATGGAAAAGTTAACAAAATCTTGCAAGATTTTGGGAAAAATGCAGCAAATTATTTTAATCTTGTTTCATGTAAAGCACAATGTCAAAAGATATTATATTGCTCCGATGAAGCAAGTTTAATTTTGTATATTATAAAGACTTACTGTGCATTGTTTAATCAAATATTTTATCTCATATTCTATATCCCAGAGATGTCATATTTTTGCTTCATTAAAAATACTTGTTCAGCATTCAGCGGGCATTTAAGCTCCTAGTCACGTTAAAAATATTTATTTATTGTTGTTACCTGTAATGTAAGTATATTCGATTAAAATATAAAGTTTATTATTGTTTCCGAACTTGTATGTTCTTTTGAGTGCTTATTCTAAACACAACACAAATCAGTACACAATTGTTGTGACTTTTTATTACAAATTTGGCTTGTTAACCTTTTTCTTTTACTAGTTAGATTTCAACTTTTTTTAAAAAATTATTTGCCTTAAAATTTTTTGAGTGCTTTTACCTAAGGCTACTGAAAAAAAACTTTTCGCCAATTTTATTTATTTACTATTTTAAATAAAAATTTAACTATTTACATATCCGACAAAAAATTCTTCACAAGGCCAAAATATGAAGACTTGTGTAGTTGGAAAAATATCTCCGCTAGGTTTGCGTAAAAATTTAATATTTTGATTTTATATTTATAATAACTTTTTTAGCAATAATTTTTTACAAAATTATTACGTATTTAACTGAAAATACTTTAAAAAAGAGGAGGAGTTTATCTTTCAATTAATCAAAAACTATAAACACACTTAAAAAATTCTTCGTGTAACAAAAATTACAGTATTGTACCTACAAACGCTGAAAATATTCTTTGTTTAACAGAAAGTTTACAATTAAACAGAGAACTAAGACAAAAACATTTGTGAGAGATTGTCTCCGCACCCTAAAAAAATTTTTTTGTATAAATTTACAGAAAAACACAGAAATTAAAATTACAGTATTACAGTCGCCAACGTTTTCACTTTTCGAGGAACATTTTTCCTAGTGGTAGTGTAATTACAATTGCTTCAGAACTTTTTTGAATTTTATCAACACTAAAAAAAAAAAAACTTATGTTATCAAGCATTACATTAAGTTGTTTCAATTTATATCACGGAATTATGATCAGTCTATGACGGCACCATCCTGCAGTAAGATGGTTTTTGAGGGACGCTTATGATGGTAACCATCTTATTCATGTTGGTCCATTATAGAGAACTATAAAAAATTCGCCCATTGTGTCCATGTTTTAATTATATAATGATTGTTCCTAAATGACTATCCGTAACTAGGTTTCTAGAATCCTTATCAAAAATGAAGTAAAGTATTGTACATCAGGAATCGCAAGTTAATTTTTCAGTCGAGAAAAACAAGAACACTAACGAAATGTGGCTAATCACTATTGAAGAAAGCAGGACGGAGATCATAAAAGTCTGTTTGATTTTTGGAGGAAACTTAACCCTTTACTTATTATTAGGCATTATTTAAATTATTTGAACCTCTTACAATGCTCTAATGTCTATGTTTTGGGATTTATCCTTGATGATGCTTCGCAGATAATACAGGTGCTTGCGCTCATTATACGAGCCACAATCTGTAATTTAAGCTTTAAAAAAATTGCTCTAGTAATTATTAAAAGAAATCTTATAGTAAATTTAGAGTTTCCATTAAATATATTGTCTCAAAATTAACTGCATCAATGATCAGGGCCAGTCCGTGCCAATTTTCAAGTGCAAGCAAAAATATTTTTGGTGCTCCCCTCCATTAATGATAATAATAATAAATATTTACGGAGTAAAATTAATTTTATCCGTAATTTTAAAAATAAGTCAAGATCTGCAATTTTTATTTAATATTTTTTAAAATTATTTGTTCATTTATTAAATATTTTTTTTTTTATGAAAATGCGATACAAACTACTTATATAATGTACTTTTATTTAAAATCGATAGAGTGAAAAAACTGTCCTATCCTAATCAATTTCAGAAGAGCAACCAAAATATTAGATATCTATATTATATTTACATTTGTCATTTACGCCTGGTATTTTCAAATAAAAAACAAGTATTGCTTGCATACAATTATAAATCTTACCTTTTCGAAATTATTTTATTTGATAAGGATAAAAAAAAAGGATAAGGTATAACATTTAGTTTTGCTTCATATTTTAATATGACAAAATATAAAACATGAAATATTGCAAAAAAATTAAAAATCGTTCAAATGTATACATATTGGATTGTTCAGCTGTTTCATTCTGAAGTTTCTTACTTCACTGCTAAATATTTAGCAGTGAATTCACTGATTATGTGAATTCACTGCTAAATATTTATTAGTACATTTCTTAAATAATTCATCTACCCCTATTCATTGATGGATTCGCACAGCTTTGTCTTGAATAATCATGTAAAATTTAATGAATAAAGGTAGAAGTACTTCAATCAGCCATGATAATTGCCCAATTTTATACCATCGGATTTCCATGCATTCTGATTCCTGATATTTGCTCAAAAATAGAAATGATTTTTTATCAATCTGGCATTTGAATTTTGTTGACTAGATAGCAAACGGTTTCTGATAACGTGGGCATTTACGTCATTGATTAAAATAAAAATTAATAAAACTAGTTAAAATATATTGTACAATTTAACGTAAAAAAAAACTACATTAATTACCAGTTCTCCTAATATATTACCAAAGACGGAATGATCACTAAAACATAAAAGTAAATGTGATAATTGTCTTAAAAATAATTGTTTTAATGTCCTAAAAATAAAATTTAAATTTGACGATTTTTAATAAAATTCAAAATTTTTATAAGAGTATAAAAAAAACTGAATATCTATATTACATAAAACGCTAATACGTACGTATGTATGTATGTATGTATCAATAAAACCGATGATATTTCTTTTCTCGCGCTGGCAACAGTTTTCATTTTTAATTGATTAGATTCGGCGCGCAAGAGCACGTGGTGAGCAACCAGATAACAATAACCAGAGTGAGCATTATCAGGTTGTTCAATTCAGATTCATGCACTAAAAACATGACAATATTTAATTTAAACTCAATTAGGAATTAATTAATTAATTGAAGTGAGAATGCTTTAAAAGGCCGCTGTTGAATTGATATTTTTCTACTGGGAGCTACCTAAACGTCTAAAAAACGTTTAAGTGTTTGTATTGATTGCATTGAATTTTTTTATATTTCGCGTTTATTTATGCATTGAATTTTCACGCTTTAAAATGCAGAATATTAGTGAAGCAATATTTGATAATTTATTTTGCTAATATGTTTCTTATTTAGCTAATGTTTTGATTTTTTCACCATGTACAATCTAAATAGCTAATATACTTTTTTAAAAGCCAATAAGAACATTGGTAGAATTCTTCTACATAAGTACAATACTATGTCTTTGATGATAAAATACTATGTCTTTGATGATAATATATTATGTCTTTGTGCTAGAACATTGTGTTCATTGGCGAGCGAGCGCAGCGAGCCATGGTTCACGGCGTGAACCACATAGGATTGCGTAGCAATTCTCGGGGGTTGGCGAGCAGGGGGCGGAGCCTCCTAGTAGTGATATAATTTTTAATTTGTTAGTATTTAAAAAATTTTAAAAATACAACTATTTGCAGAAGAACAGTAAGAAAGCGAAAATAAATAACTATAATATAAATGTAATCACTAAATTTTAAAACTTAAAGAAAGCAATATTTTGAACTTTTTTTTAAAGAAAATCACATATTTAAGATTATAATTTACCTATAGGAGAGGTAACATGCACTATTATAATTTTTAATTTTACTCCAATTTGGCATAATTTTTTGTTCAATACTGAGAAAATTAAAAACAACAAAAATTAAGTCACAAAAATATAGAATCACAAAAAATTTTGAAATCGGAAAAATCAACATTAAATCAATGAAATGGCAATAGATATTTAAATCACGAAAAATTAAAGAAAACACAATCGAATGGGGTAAAAAGAACTAATTTAATAACTAATTAAAAATTAATACTAATCTAACAACTTCACATTATTTCACAATAATTAAAAGGAAAATAATTTTATGTTTCTGAAATTTTTTTAAACTAAAATTGAAGCATTGTTAACAAATCATAGACTGATAAAATAAAAAAATAAAAATAATATGATTATAAAACTTTAAAATTAATATTACATTTTGAAAAGTGAAAATTTATAAAACTATTATTTAACAGAAAGAAAGTAACTAATTTTTTGTAATTAATTTTAGAACAAAGGAAAAAGTAAATTGAAGCTGAAATTGCTGATATACTTTAAGAATTTGAAAAACTAATAAAAATTTTAGATGGATACTTTCTTTAAAAGCCCTGTGCAGCAGGAAATTCAAGGATTGTCTGTTATACCCTTCCTCTAACGAAGTAATTGTTCATTTTTCTGATAAATCAGAAACCACCTTTCGCTTATTAGTTTTCCTTAGAAATTTTATATTTATTATTTTTGTGTACTTCCCATTTTTCTTTACAGAAAAAGTAGATATCAGTAAAGTATCACCTTCATAAAAATTTTTTTTCTCGGAACATTTGGGGGGGGGGGAGAAATTACTATGAGTGACCGTCATCTGCATCTGAAGATCGTAAATTATCAGAGCAGAATGTCACTGGCACTGGTAAAAAGATCTAAGACATGGAACTGCATTGCTATATAGTTTGAAGAGTTATTTTGTTACCAGAGTATTAGATATATTTCAACATTTTATTTTAGGAAAATAAGTTCATTTTAACTTTTATTTTTCAACAAGCAAGCGGGAAAAAAAACTTCCTGAAGGAAGAAAAACGTTTTTTTTAATTTTTTTTATTATTATTATTTAAATCTAGCCTTACTTGACTCTGATGCTCACTTTCTCGGTGCAATACGCAGCCGCTTAGTAGGCTTATACCTCAGATCGGCTATAACTAGATCTTCTAGATGGTATGTCAATGGTTATGGACCGCCCCTATCAATGATCAATTAACATCAACAGAAAATTGATAGAAATGAGAAATTTTTCTTCTTTTTTCTTAAATCGCATGATCTTAAACCGCAGACATGATTTTTCAATACTTGTATATTTGTGGCAGAAATTTAGGAAGCATTATTGATAATAAAATTTAAAAAAATCTTTTTTGTAAATTAAAGAAAAGACAGATATATAGAATAAGAAGATAAAAATTAATTATTATAGTCATAATATTAACGATGGAATCTCAAATTAAAGAACTACTTTCTAACACAAAAGTATTTAGTAGACATATTTCCATTTTTTGTAAACTTTTTTTTTTTTGCCACATGAAATAATCTGAAAGTTAGAGAATCAGTTACTAGAGCTGATTTGAGAAGATGATTTCTAAGTATGCAAAATAATATGGAAGAAGGACTTAAATGATAAACAGAGATAACACTCTCTTATCGTGTTATCGGAGACGTATTTCGTCTGTGATAATAAACTCTTGACTTTTAAATTAGGGCACATTTTTCAATACGAAAATTGTTGCCTTTTAAAGAACCTAATCACTTTAGCTTTTTATAAAACTGAATTTTAGGTATATAGGTATGTGGGACAATGATTGAATTACTCACCTTGAAAATAAATAAAAGATTAGATAGTAATGGCCTAATTTCTACCATTACAAAAATTGTAAATACAATTAGGAATTTGTGTTAGAATCATGATGCTTAATAAAATATTAACTGAAGTCATTAACGCTTTGTGAGATGTCAATGAAAAATAAATTTTATGGCGTTAGATATTAACAAATATTTTGGCATTATTCTTACAAAGTATACAATATATTTCATAAAGGCTATTCTTTTTTTTTTTTTTAATTCATTTAAGTAGTATAATGGATCACGTGTTTATACCTTAAACTTTTGTTTGAATATGCCTGGTACTCAGCCTTATTACTACATGTTTATTTCAAGTATTTTTTTTTTAATAGTTTCAAACATAGACATTTTACAAATGTTCAGGATCAACTTTTTTGCTAATTGTGTTAAATGAAGTCGTTCATCGATTTTACTTCAATTTTTGGTTAACAAAAGAGTACTACTCCATTTTTACGAACACCGTGGATATGTGTTTTTATTTTTGTTACCCCTTTCTTCAGGTTTATACACTTTACTAGTTAGTGTATGAAGGATAAATTTAACAACTGCTGTGACTATAAATTGGTGATCAAAATGGGCTGTAGGTGACGTAGAGTAGAACTCTCTACCTATGGCAATATGGCAACACTTCACGTGCTTACCCAATTAGCGTGTGGAAAGTCATAGAGGAAGGAAGTATGTTAGTTTCTCTCTTGATTTTCATATAGATCAAACTCTTTTAAGTTGGAAAACTGTATTGAACTGAAAACTACATAAAACATAGTTCTAAAGAAAAGTATCATGGAAATTTTAAAAAAATATTTTTATTATATAAAAAGGAAAATATTAGGAAAAGGGAAAATATCGTAGTACATTCCTATACAACTGAAAAGAGGATGAGAGGGAAGGGAGAAGGGCTAAAGGCATGAAACCGGTCTCACCCCAGATGGCGTATTCGAGTGTTGCGATCACCAATACTGAAAACTTTTTTTAATGAAAAAAAATAAGTACCAAAATTCATAAAAAGCTACAATAAAGTAGATTGGAGTCCAAAGTAATAAAGAGAGAGTGGATAAGCAAATCAGCAGGATCCTGAGCAAAATCCGAGAGGAACAGCAAAAGCAGTCCTGTGAGTTGGCGAGAGCAGCGAGCAGGATGCAGAACTAGTTTAAATTTAATAGAACAAAAATAATTATTTGCTCTGAAATTTTATGTAAAAAAAATAGATAATTTAACCTACAGAGAAAGTATATTTAAATTTGAAGCGTGATAACTAGCAAAAACACGTTATCCTAAATCATTGAAAATAATTAGAAATTTGGGTAAAAGCGCAAGCAGTTTTCCTCATCGGATTCGCATCACTGAAAGATCGATGTCGCAATGGAAAGTGAACTACAACTACGACTTTCACTTCTTTTGTTTTGTAAACGTTGAAACAGCTTGACGTGATAGTCGTTAGTGCTTATTCAGCCCTTCTAATTCTATTCAATTCTTTATAATTTCCAAGATGCGTATTTTAATAATAAATAATTATTAATATGATTCGTTCAGTTTCTCCTCTGTTTCAGTCTCTTTTAGGGACGCTTTTTACATGGGCCGTTACAGGCGCTGGCGCCTCTTTAGTGTTTTTATTTTCATCTACCAAAGTGATTATTCATTTATTTTGTCTTTTTAAAAATTAATAATTTTATTTTAATTTTTCAATATGTATTTTTTCTATTGTAGCATAAGCTTTTGGATTCCAGCTTAGGTTTTGCTGCTGGGGTAAGTGTATTTTGTTTGTATCATATCTTCATTCTAAATCATTTGCTTACATAGGTTTTATTTTTTTCTTCATTTCTTAAATTTTTAATAATTTCTATTAATTTTTTGTATTTGTTTCAAAATTGAAGTGAATGTAGCAAAAATCATATAGGGTTGCTTAGTTGTTAAATTTTGCAAATTCATAGTGTACGTTTGTCTTAGTGAGTTAAGTGTTTAATGTGCATTGTCAATTCCCTCTTGCAAAATTACATAAATTTTAAATTTACAATTTAATGTTATTAGATTTATGATTCTTTTTTTCAGTAAAACTGAATTCTATTATATTCTTAATGAATCTCACATTAAATCCATTTTGGATTAAAATGGGTTTGTTAAAATGTACATTTTAATCTGTAAATATTTATGCAAATTAGCTTTATTCATATATCTTTTATCAGTTTTAATTTTTGAACATCATTAAATATTTTAATTCTTGTAGAGTTAGATATTGTAAATGATTATAAACGAAGTGTTGTAGATATTTGCGCGTCATAAATTTTTTTTGAGTATTTTATTTATAATTTAAAAAAGTTATTGCTTAATTAGCAAATTTCCAGGTTACTATTTTGGTGCCTATTTGTTTTCTCTCTGGGAATAAATTCATTGTATTTTTTCAATACTCTTAAATCGTTTTCTGTCAAATATTTGTTTTAAACTTTTTTTTCAAAAACATAAATGCTTTAAGATTTAGGCTACACTTTAGGATTAAATTTTAACTGGTTGAAATACCATGTCTCCAAATTTCTGGTCTTTTTGGCCAGATCTTATATGCCGTCATATGTGAAAAACATACTAACTCCAGTTTCTAAACATATTATCCAGTTCTTTAACTTACAGAAAAAACGAATTCTGTCAGTTTTACTGGTACAAATTTAGAATTATTTTGAAAAACATGTTTGTCACTTAAATTTTGGTATCAGTGTACTTATTTTAAATTTTTTTTAAACAGGTTATGATGGCTGCATCATATTGGTCTTTACTGAAACCAGCTATTGAAATTGCCACAGAATCTATGCAATATGGCTCTGAAGGAGAATATGTTTTTATTCCAGTTGCTGTGGGATTTCTCTTAGGAGCTGCATTTGTTTTTTTAACAGATTTATATTTACCTTGTTGTGTAAGTAATTCCTAAATCTTGTAATGCATCAAACTACTGATGTTAATAGTCAAACTATAGATTTGTATATGCTGGTATATTTTGTTTATATCTTTTGTGGTAATCAGGAGTAGAGCCAGGAGTTCTTTTAGGAGAAATTTGAGTCTGTTAATAGACCCTTCACTAAAATTTTTATCATGAAAAAGAACTCTTTGCAAAATAGTTTATTATTAAAATGAACCCTTCACAAACTTTTTATCATAAAAATGGTTCCATCAAAAAAACAAAGGCACTAATTTATAATTTTCAAACAAAATCTCCTCGAAATACTTGTTTTTTGTGCTTCTTCCCCCCTTAAAAAAACTATTTTCACTTATTTACAAAATTATAAATAGATTTTTCACTACTTCATGAAAACGAACTTTTCACAAAAAGTCTAGAATTAATTACGCATGAGAGCTTATATGTTATAAGCAAGAATTTACATTTACTATATGTTTCTGAATATAAACATCCCTGTGTATGTCAAAATTTAAGCTTTTTCTTTGAAAATTTACCATATCAAATAATCCATATCAATCATACAAAAAATAAGTCATAATAACTTCATGGATAATTTTCAACTTCCCTTTTCGACTATTCAGACTTACTTTGATCGTTTGACCTTTGCTCTGAAATAAAAACCTATGATAAGTCTCAGAGATTCTTTCTTTTGTACTTTTGTTTTCTCTTTCTCTTCTTCCCAAGCCTTTTAACTACCAGTCTGGGTTGAGGTCTTGAGCCATTTGACTTTGCAGAAAAATAGAAGTAAATTACAAATTAGAGCTATTTGAATTCGGAAGTTTATCTGTATATCTTTATCTGATGGATTTCTGTTCTAATTTGTAAAGTCAGAACAGTTAAGTGGATTTCCTTTCTTTACTTGACTTCTGTATTCAACTTAGTGTTGGCTTTAACTTTGAAACTTCAGGAATTACAAAATATCCATTGCTGGCATTTCTTTTTTATACATACACATCACAAAAGCAACTCTTCAATTTCCAGTATTTGCTGTTTTCTTAAAATCATCTGTTCACCTTTCCCTTTCTTATTCCTCAATATTTTATCCTTCATCGCTTTTGTAACCAACGGGAACCAAATCTTTTGTTCGGTTTGCTTCTAGTTGTGAATCCTTAAATTGTTTGCTGTTTTAATAAGGAAAAATGAACGGTAAGAGAAAAAGTTTTTTAAAGAAAATATTCTTTTCTTATTGTCATTTCTATGTGTTTTATTTTTGCTTGTAGCTGTAAGTCCTTTCGTAATTGTTTGCTGTTTAATGAGGAAACATAAGCGATAAAAGGAATATTTTTAAAAAAAAAAATATTATTTTCTATAATCATTTTAATGTGCTTTATTTTTACTGTTAATTTATTTTTTATGTTTTATAATTTCTGTTTCATGATATTTGGTAATTTACTGCTAATGCTCGACCAATAAAAAATATATTTGTTTTTGATGCCTTGCATGGAATTTTAAAAAGTTAACAGATCCGATTCAAAAGTTATGACCTATATATGGAAATATATGGTATTTTTATTTTCATGTTTTAATTGTCAATTTCTATGCATCAGTTTTTGGTATCGACTTTATGCAAATCAGGTCTTCAGTGTTTTCTCTTTCACTTTTGTTCAACTTTAAGTTATTTATCTGTATTTTTATGTTAGTTATTTATATGTAGGTTACAATAAACTTTGTATATTCTTTTCTTGACTTTCAGTCTTCATTCGTGTGTGAAAGGTGACAATCTTTTAATTCAAATTTATTGATAAATATGTTGCTATATTGATTGTTTGCTTAATGTAAATGGAAGTAAAAATGAATCTCAGGCTTTTAAATTAACTCACTTAAAATTTGAGTTACTTATTTTTATTAACTGTTTTAAAAATGAAAAAAAAAATAATTATTCAATAAATAAGTTACTAAAGGAAATGCTTATTTAATTATGTATTTATAATTAAAAGAAGTTTATCTATGCATAATCCACCACTCATTTTTCAGATTAATTCTTGCCCAACACTGTAGAAACTAATGCTGGGAGTAGTTGGAATATTACTATTGTGATAGATTGTGAAAAAATTACCAATATTTTCCAAATGTATCTAATTTACATTATATTTATACAAGTCAATATTTTTGTTTAAAAATTAAATTTGTCAACACTCACAATAATATTGTGTTTTATAGTTATCCATTGCAATAAAAGTCCTGTTATTATCATATTTGATATTTATCATTCTTCACTAATAATCACAACATTATAATTGTTGACAATTATCCTAAAATCTGATATTTATTGTAAGAGGTGATATTCACAATTGGTCTAGAAAATTTTTATGAAACATCATTAGCATGATGTCTAAATGATTTTGATATTTTACAATATATTGCTCTGCTCTAAGAGGAACAAGTTCTTTCTTAAGTGATAAGTTAGTGATAATAACTAAGATGAAATATTATGTAAAAATGCATTTCACATATTGCCAATTACTAAGATAAAATGCTTCAAAAATGTTTTAGTATACAAAATATTTTTTTATATTAATTTTTAAGAAAAAGTTCTCTTATGCTGACGTTAGATAAGTTTTTATAACATAAATTACTGTTTATTTGTGTTTGTCCTTTTTTAAACTGTATTTGTTCATTTTTTTCATAGTGAACTGAATTTTTATAATTTTAACTCTTTGATACAGAATTTTTATTAAAAATTTTTTTTCTCAATTATTTTGTATTAATTTTGGTCAAAATAAGTGAAAAATATTATATTTAAAATTTCAATAATTTCTGATTTAGAAATGCAGCACGAAATACCAGTGTCAATTTCTGCATTAAAGGTGAAATCTTCCAAATAGATCTCACTTTCAAGCAATAATTTTTCAAATTTGCTGTTCTTCAGATCTAAGAGATACAGTTATTTGTCATTGAAATTTCATTATTTAACCAATTCAATTATTAATAAATATTTGAATATGAATGAAAAAAAAATTTCAAACTACTTTTTTTGTATTTTATATTTTACTACAAATATAATTCCAATAATCTAACATATTTTTTAGTAACTATTAGACTGTTTTTTACTATTAAAAAAATATTAAATCTATTTTTACTTGTAATTATAGTACCATAAAAATATATATAAAAGGGACACTGGTGTTCCTTTTGTTTCAAAAGATCTCTGCGCCAATGTACTCTGTATCAAAAGGTCAAAGATCCCTCTGTACCAATGCTTATTACTAATGTGCCTGAAACCTGGAAAAGATTTTCTACTATAATTTAAGTGTACAGTTATTTATATTATCATATTTGTCATGTACTAACATCTTGTTATTGAATGCATATTATAAAATCTATCACTGATTAATCTAATTTGATTAAACTATAAAATCTATCACTGATTAAAAGTGTTATAATTATAAATATTACAAATCACAAAAATATATCAGTTGTTTTACAAACATATTTTGAAAAGAATTTCTTTTTTCTATTTCATGCTTTTAGTACATTTGATTCTAACAATAAGAACCAACTGTATTAATACTAATGTTCTGCTTTATCAATATTTTCTTTAACATTTTCATATATTTATTATCCTTTTATTCATTTATTTATAATAATAATAAAAAAGAGCGTAGAACATTTAGTTGGAAATGTCTCTACATTTTAACTTTTCTTTTCATTTACAACATTCCGACCACAAAAGCTACAATTACTGTTAATTTTTTCCTAAATCCTCAGAATTTTTGAAAAAAAAAAAGAGAATATTTACTGAGTTAAAATTTACTTTTATATTTATGAGAATTCAAGTTATTTGATCATATCAAATATTTTTACCGACAATTTATCAAAACTATTTCTGTAAACTGCTATTTTTAGTTGGAAAACACTTCTATTTCACTATTATAAGCATTTATTAATATTGTTGAAATAATTCATTGAATGACAAAAATGTTTTTGCTAATGAAAGTGTCTACTATTTTCAAGTAGCATAAGTATAGCTTTATTATTATTATTGTTGTTAGAATTGCTTTGGATTTATTTTGTAGTTGAATAAAGAAAAGCATAATATTTGTTTATTTTTTTCTTCAGGAAAATCTTGCAAAATCTACTTTACATTCTGATGCATTTGATGACCCGGTGAATAATGGAATGTACTTATCTAAAAGAAAAGAAAGTCATAATGTTTATGACAATTTATTATTAAGTAAGTTTCATTTGACAAGTCAAACTTCTTTTTCAAAACAAAAATATTTTTTTTTTTAAATCTCAATTAAAAGGCTAGTATGAAATACAATTTTTAATCAATAATATTTATATTTTTTGCCATTTTTTTCTTAGTGTCAGATATAATTTTTAAAACACAAATGAGATTTTTTTTTTTGAAAAAAAAGAGCAGTTTTTGCAATTTTATAGATAGGTACCGTAATGCCAGTGTCTTGGCACTGATGATGGTATTTTTCTTTTAGTAGTACTGAAAAATATAGAAATCAAATTAATTTTTACATAAAAAATATTGTAAAAAGCACTATCTTCACTCAAGCAATATAATGAAAAAACTATTACAATATTTCCCTGTAAAATATATCACTGTATGCAAATTGATGCAGTGTATTATTTGTGACGAAAAATGGCAGACAATGTGTAATAGTTAATTTATTGATATGCAACCTGAAATAAATTATATCTACTACATTTTTTTAAGTATGGCGTTCTTTATTGTAGGAAAGAATTTCTATTTCTTTAATAAATACTATTTCAATGATACTAAAGTTTCTGTTCTGTTATTGATCATATCCTACAGTGATATACTTCATAACATTAAATTATTTTCAAAAAAAGGTTTTGGTAGTTTACAATAGAGTTATGCACATCCAAGTTTAACACTTTGTTATACAAATTAAGCTAGTTGGGAGTTTTTGATATATATCTAGCTTGTAATTCATTAGTATGTTTGGATTTATATCTAATTGGATTCTAAATTAGTTTTATAGGTTAATTCTTATCTATAATTCTTGTTATTATCTTTATCAGTGAAAAACACAAGGAAAGTATGTCCTAGATCTATATTTTACTCTTTACTTTTTTGTTTTGTTTCATATCTTTTAAGCACAAAGATAATTCTTTAGTTTTTATTGTTTTTTTTTAAATGAGTCTGTTTAAAAAAAAAGAGAAATTGGAAGGAGTTCTAATTCTACTTTTCAGTTATACTAAAAATACATAAATAATGTAATTTTTTAAAACTCCTTTTGGCACTTCAAGTGTGGTCATAATCTGCCACAATCTTGGAAAAGAAAAAAAAAATGTTTGTCTACACAGCA
The DNA here is from genome assembly GCF_982258835.1 of Parasteatoda tepidariorum. Taxonomy (NCBI): domain Eukaryota; kingdom Metazoa; phylum Arthropoda; class Arachnida; order Araneae; family Theridiidae; genus Parasteatoda; species Parasteatoda tepidariorum. Next base: position 95,327,954 of record NC_141757.1, on the reverse strand, counting down.
ATGTTTTCCCCACAGTTTTTCAGTCTTTCTCATTTCCCAAATCCCTGCCATGAAACTGAGGAAAGAAAATTCATTTTATTGTAATAGTTTTTCTAAATGGTTTCAAGATATAGTTTTATTTATTTATTTTTTTTGCTTTGTTGTCACATGGCCAATTAGTAATTCATGAATTTTTATGTTGAATTTATATAAAATTTGTTTGCAAGTGTATAATTTTTATTGTTTGTATTTATATCTGAAACATTTTATAATCACTGTGTATTGTTCTTTTAATATAATAAATAAATTGATTTTTAGATGACTATACTGGTAACAATCTGCATAGGAGATACAAGCAAAACTTTGACAGACGAGACAGCAGTACCATTGAGATTGATACAGCAAGCTTACTAGATGTTCGATGGAGAAGAATATTACTGTTAATTATTGCAATTACAGTACATAACATACCAGGTAACATACAATGTTTTCCTGTGTTAATCTCATTCCGATGTCAATCTCAGTTGACCCTTATTGTTTACTTAATGCTATTTGTGATTTTTAAATGTTTTTTTTAATCGAATTTACTTTTCCTAGCTATTTATTAGTTTCAAAATAGTTAGTGTTATTATATAGTTCAAAATAGATTCAGACAAATACAGATATTTACAAGCAGTTGAGAAATAGCTGCAATATTTGGTATAATTGAATTAAATTGTTTTCTGGTAACAGGCTACCACATACATGAGGTTATTTTATGATCATCCTATTATTAAGTTTTGAATTAAATTTGAGTGTTTAAAATCCAAATATTAAAATTTATATTTGTAAATACCTTAATAAAGTTTAGAAATCTCTGCGATAATCGGTAAAATTTGATTGAGTGCTTTTCCTTTAGTGATGCAATATTTATCTAGATTCCATATTTTCTGATCATCCGCGATTTTAGTCTTTAATAAAGTGATCCTCTATTGTGTATATGCAAATATTAAAATTACAGTTTAGACCTTTTTTTTCTTAAAAAATTTAGAAGGCCTTGCTGTAGGAGTTGGATTTGGTGCAGCTGGCAAAACAAAATCCTCAACTTTTGAAAGTGCAAGGTAAGTTTTTTCTTTTTATTTCTTTGGAAAGAAACAATTTAACATCAAAATGACTAAATTTTTTAGGAGCATTAAATATAGAATTATCAAATGTTATTTTAGTAAATTTAGTTATTTTAATTCATGATGTCATTTAACTTCTAGATAAGTATTCTTAATGCAGTTAAGGGAGAAATGTTTTAATTTAAAAGTGGGAGGACATAATAAAATTATTGCATATTAGACAAAAATGGTGGAAGCAAATAAATTGACTATGAGTTTATATCTCATTGCAAAAACTATTCTTACTTTACACTTACATAGTCATGGTATTGATATTTTTACTTTTGCAAATCAAATTCATTTTTTATCTGTATGAGATTTTAGAGCTAATTTATAGGTTTTGTTAAGTGATTGATGTATTCATTTTAAATGAACTAATTTTTAAATAAAATTTATACTTCAGTGCAATCGAAACATCAACGTAAGTGAAGTGACAAAAAAGTCAAAATTGATATTTTTATGTATTTGACATTGTTGTATGATAACCTACAAAAATGTTGCAAAAATTTCTTTCAAAAATCATTTCTTGTCAGTTTTCTGAAATTTTATTTTACTGTTGATAACATTAATTAGCAAGGGAAAGAAAATAGCTGTCAAAGCTTCTTTTTTCAGAATCTATAGTGAAAAACTTACGTTTTTTCAATTGCACAGCTGTATAATGGTTCACATGAGTTAATATATGAGATTTTATTTTTTGAATTAGTTAAAAAAAAGTCGATCATTCCAACTATAAAAATAATTTTTTTTTATCGTAAGTGAATGATTGATGAAAAATATAAAAATCAAGGAAAATGATTAGAATTAAAATTAATTATGAATGCTGATTAACTTATTTTCAGGAATGCCAGACGCATTTAAGGACCTAGTTGGTAAGAATGCAAAGAAAAACATTGAAATGCATTGTTTAATACACTAGAACAAGTTGGCAAAGGTTTCCATCGGGCCCTGTTTACTTTCTCCTACTTGCTTGCCTTATAATTTAATCTTTGCACCATGAAAAATTAATGCTTTTAATTAAGCTATGTATGAAATCATAATTTTACATTTCACTATCTAATGAATCAACAATTAGTTTAATTTGATAAATGAAGTTCATATCAAATTATAGTTCTTGTGGAAATTTCAGATGTTTTGTATAATTTAATTTTTTTTATAACATTTGTAATGTTTATTCAATACATTTGAATATATATATGTTAAAGTTCTGATAGCAAAATAAAAATATTTTTAATTGCCTTTTCTAAAAATGCTTTTTTTTAAACATTCTTAGAATAATTTATTCTGATATTGCTTATTATTGTTTTTATTGGTTTAATTTGTAATCTAAGAATTGAAGACAATCAGAATTTAATTTACTGTACCTAAAACTTTACCACAGTTGTCTTCACTCTTTGAGTAGGCAGTAAATTGAACAGGTTATTTTTTTTAACAGAAGAATGACAGTTCTTCTATAGGTTTATTTTTTTTTAAAGGAATTGTATTCTGATATTAATTTTATTCTCATGGGTTTAATTAGTGATCTGATTGTTCAATCAAAATTTAGTTTGCCCAACAAATTGAACATTGCAATTCTGCTGTTTAATATTGTAATGAAATATTTCTCTGAAAATAAAATTATTGCTAATGATCAAATTTGCAAATTGATGTTGCTTAGCATTAAAAGTAAAATTTGCTGTTTGCATCATAAAATTTACACAGGAGTGTTTAGATTATTTTGACATAGACCTGCACATTGAATTTGTCTGCAAATGTACTTAAAATAAAAGTACTGCAAATGTAAAACTTTAATAACTGATAGGAAAATAAGTCAAGGAAAAATTTTGATATTTACCATTTGCTATACCTAGATGTAGACAATACTTTTAACAATAATTCGATTTGTTTAAAAAATATCGCCCTTCTAATTGTGTGTAATTTATACTGAAACAATTTTAAAAATTCATGATTCTCCATAGGATTAATTATTGGACTTTTATTAGAAAGTAAGCACCAATCTAAAGTGGTGTGTTAAAGAAGAAATGTGATATATCACTTAGAGGCAATGTGATCTTAAAATTTTGGTTTAATTCTTTACTAACCTAGTATTTAGGCAATGTGGTGATAGAATATAAGTGAGAAAAAATCATGAAAAAAACTATAAAGAAAAAATCAAAGTCAAAACACATTAGGAATAAAAATTTATTCCTGTTATAGTATTAAAATATTAAGACTTAAATATTTTTTTTTAGCCTTGTTACTAGTTTTTATGCATTAAATTTCACTGCATTTTTAGAAATTCATTAATATTCTGCATAATTGGAACAATGTTTTTGATATTTGAAAGATTCTTTTTATGTTGTATCAGTTAAAAAAATAGTTAAGTGTTATATTGGTATTTTTTAATTTTAACTTATGTATTTGGTATAAATTTTAGAAATCTTGCAATTGGTATTGGCATACAAAATTTTCCTGAAGGTTTAGCTGTTAGTTTACCTCTACATGCAGCTGGAATGTCAAAATGGCGTAGTTTTTGGTATTATTTTCTATTACTCTGAATGAAGATTTTCATATTTTTTAACATTCGACCCTTAGTTATTCAAAGTTTTATTATTTATTGCTTTTACTGCTGTGTGTATGTTGATGTATAGCACATATAAAAGTTTTTTAAAAATATTTTCATGTTTTCTGAACATATTAATCTATGTAACGAAAAAAAAATTATAATGGTGAACGTGCTATTTTCCAAAAATAATTTATTCTTATTTTTTTTTACACATCTCTTTCATTACAACTTTCATCTTTATATGTAGCACTTAAGTTTTCTTTGTAACTGAGTGCATGTCTAATCGACAATAGTATCCATAGGAAGATTTAGATTTCAGCTTTATATCTAATTTATTTTATTTAATATAAAATTTGCTGTATCAAATTAAATTTTAAAAAAATAATTATGTTTTAATTAAATAAGGGATTATTTAGAAAAAAGGGGGGCTTTTTCAATTGTACATCAAAACAATTTTTACATCTGGTTAACCTTCAGTTTGTTGTCATTTTCACTCTATATCTTAGGTTAGCTATCAAAAAAGCTATACCCAATTTCTTTCTTTATAATTCTGCTTTTAAGTGTCATATATTCCAATCCTTTTGTATTCATTCATTTTTGAATAGTTATACTGTTAAAATTAATGTAATTTTTCACTTTTCTTTTCAACAAGCATTCGTCTCATAAATAATAATCGCATTTCACTTCATTACTTTGCTTTTAGATACTTTTTACTTCATTCTTTTTTTTTTTCATTATTTTTATTTTTCATACTATATTTAAAAGGAACATAATCTATTTTTCCCCCTCTAATTTGTTAAATATTCCTCTAAAAAGTTATAATCATTAATCATTTTTCTATTTATTACTCTGTTTTTAGATGCTTTTTATTCTATTTCTCTACTTTCTTTATTTAAAATGAATGATAATTTTTTTTAACCCTTTTCTTTCTATTTTTAACAGAAATAACCATAATATTATTTATTTTATTTTACTACTCTGCTTTTAGATATTCCTTTATTCTCTTTCTTGTTTACATTTAACCTTGTTATACTGTATTTAAAATATATTCTTTTTTTTTTTAAATAACATTTTTACTTTATTTTTAGCAATTCATTCTTCTTTTCAATTTCCATTTTTTAGTAATTATTTTACACATGAAATGAGTTGTGTGTCTAAAGTTTTTTTTTTCCTCATAAACATTTCCTTTTAGAAGTGATATCACATTTTAATTTTTTGGCTTTATTAACTGCTTTTAGAAATGTTTTTTTTCCCTCTCTACTCACTAGATTATATTTGATATGTTTTATTATGCATCTTATGTACTTTTTTTCTTATTTGTTATACGATACTTAAAATATAAATAAACTTTTTTTCAATTTTGGCAAGTATTCATCTTAAAATTGATGTGACACGATTACTGGTAGATTTTGATAAATATTGACACCTATTTCTTGTTAGAAAATGTGCTTGCTATACATACAGGCTTGCTTAAGCATTTGAGATTAAAAAAGAAAATTGTTATTTCTGTAATACAAGATGTGTCTTTTTTTATATAAGAAATAATACTTCAAATTATAGTTTTCTTACCACATAATGTACATAAGTTTTTTTTATGGCACAGCATCTTATTAATTTTCAAGATTGATCCAATAACTCCTGAAAATATTATATAAAATACATAAACTAAACTCAGTGGCCCGACAGCCTATATATGGCCAAGGCCTACGGTGCCCATCACAGTTTTCTAGGCCTTGGGCTCGAGGTTGGTATTTTAAGAAAAGATCATATCAAACCATATTTATGGCATCCAATCTTAAGTGGGTTTTTCCTCATATTGTACAACCTTTCTTATTGCAAAAATTTGAAGAAAAAAAATAGTGCCTTGAGAGTTTTTTAGATAAATAGATCCAATTATGTACAGATTTTATGATTTATTTATGCAGTTATTTAGTCTTTTAAAAACAATTGTGTTACATTGTTTTGGAGTTAAGTAGGTAAAGAATAATATCTGTTAAGGTCAAGATATCTAATGCAGATGCTATCTCTCTGTTACTCACTTTTTCAGCGTAAACCCCAAAAACAATATTTCAGATTTGTATTTAAAATTTTATCTTAGAAATTCATTTAGAATTTGAAATGAAAGGGCAAAAAAATTTTCAGGAATGGTAGTTCCCCTGTAAGTTTAACCTTTTGACTGCTTGGGCGCATTATATGCACCCAGCGAAAACAATCCGGGTGGTTTTTAGGCCCATGTGCGTTTTGTCCTAGCCATTGGTGTAGACTAGGGGTGCAAGTATGTAACAACCATTTTAAAACTTAACTATTGGTGAATAAATAATATGTGTCAAAAATACAAAATGTTTGGATTAGTTTAGGAGTGAATAAAGTAGTAACAATATTTGGATTGTGTATTTAATTATAATGTCTTTAAATGCTACCAACTGAATTAATGTTGTAAGAAAAATATTCCCTCCTCAACCATTGATTTAATTAGAACAGTTAGCAGTCAAAGGATACTACTTTAATCTCTATTGCTATTATTGGTATATTCTGTATTAATTAATAATTTTAAGTTTCTGGTTTATTAATATTTTTTATTTCAAAATTGTATAGATCATTATGTTTAAGAAACTCCTGGAAATAATTAGAATGATTACATATTTCTCCTTCTGACTTAAATTTGTAAAGTGAGAAACACTATTATGCACTTATAAATTTTTTGTGTGATTATATATGAAGTGTTCTTTTAAATGGCCTAATTCAAAACTACTGGTTCTTATAATATTAAGGTTTGGACAATTGAGTGGTCTTGTTGAACCTATATTTGGAATAGTTGGCTGTGTGGCCGTTACACTGGCAGAACCTATATTGCCCTATGCGCTGGCATTTGCTGCTGGAGCAATGATATACGTAGTAATTGAAGATATTATCCCCGAGGCTCGAACACAGTGAGTAACTAAAATGCATTTCTCTTTCAATTATTACTATAAAAATTATAATAATAGCTAGAAATATAATTCAGTACAAAATAGTTATGCAATTTGTTACATTTTTATTAGCACAATTAGTTAATTCTGAGACAGAAATTTACTTATTTTAACCTTTCCTTCCAAGATTGCTAAGTTTTGTTATTGTTGGTGATGATATAAAATTAATTTAAATATCTGCGCATACTTTTAATTAAAATTTTGATTGTAATAAAAAAAAATAGGAATCTTTCCTTACCTATCACTATACAAGTTCAAGTAGAAAACTTAAAAAAGTAAAAATGTGCTCATCGGTGCAGTTCAAAAATGCCAACAGATTCAGGAAAAAGGACATTGATGGTGGTGATAAAATAATGATAGTTCCCAGTTATTGAATTTTTATTTTTGCTCATAGTCAACAGGTGGTTTACTGTTAAATTTTCAGTTTACAGTTACCTAAGAAATAAATCTAAAAAATCTTGTTTCAAATATTGAAATGAGGAAGGTAAGCAATATCTGAATTATGCATCATGTTTGATTGAACAAGTACAGGAGAGGATATATCAAGAGATAATGTTAGTAACATGAAATGGGTACTGCTTGCCCACTTTGAGATGAGCTTACGTTGCTGTATGGAGATAGATAAATAGTGAAAGAACCAGTTTATACAATAATTTTACTTTCCAGGGTTTATTTCTTACCTCTCCACAAAGTGATCATCAATGTACCTTGGGCAAAATAAAAAACGGTCCACCCTGAATAACTTTCGATCTAATGATTGCATTTTATGTTCTAGAACTCAATCTTAATGATTCTAGGGAGTGATCTCAAATATGCTATTTATAAGTGCAAATGTTATCAGACACAAAATCCTACTTTCTCTGAATAAACCTATCTATTTTTTCAATGAATCCAGATTTCTGACCCCCAATCTGGAAAATATGGTACCTATAGTTTGGACCCCTTAATGTTAATTTTATTTTTTGCCTATTTTGCCAAATCTCAAAAAGTTTTCTAAGTGAAATGAAAACTTTCTGCACACAACTAATATTCGTTTATCCAAAGAAGATTCTATGAAAAATATAACTTTTAGTAAATATTAATTATTTGAAAAAATTTTGAATTGTATGGTACACGATTTTTTACATCATTTTAAAGGATGTAACTTTACATGACAGTATACAAAATATAAATGAAATTGGTCAAACAGTTTTGAGAAATTGAATTTTAAAAATACGGTTTCTTTAAAATTCAATTTCTCAAGAACTATTCAACTGATTTCATTCACATTTTGTACTTAGCAATTTAAAATTTTTTGACTATTATTTAAATAAAAATTAACTAAAAGTTATATTTTGGCTTACTTTTAAGATGCTTAAGTTATGAAACATGTTTTTTCTTCTTCATGAAAGTGTGTTTAGTTTAAATATTTCAGGATTCAGTTTTAAAAAATATTTATTATTATTAAACAAAAATTTACATACTCTTAAAGTACCTGCAACAGGGGTTACCAACAAATGGAAAGAAACGTGTGTTTTACAAAGAGTAGTAATACTTCTTGATAAGATGCATACAATTATGTTGGTTTTCTGTTTGATAGTACATAAAAACTAAGAAATAACTTTAATAAGCACAGTAATTTTTAATAAATAATTAAACAGCTCCAAAAGATTTTACACAAAAAGAAAAAACAATTTTTGGATGAAAGTTAAAATATTATTAAGTGCTACACTTTTTTCAAATGGTCTCTTAACTAAGTCATTTTTTGAGTCAATTTAATTGTTAATAACTACTCATTAAAATGTGTCTCAAACCTTTATGATTGTAACTTAATATGCAGAAAATTTCAGAGCTGGTAAAAAGTGCTGCTGTCCTTTCTTCTATGATAAGGGTTTTACTCAGGTGTTCCATCATGGCTTTGAAGATATACCACTTAATTTTTTTTGCTAACAAAGGCGTTAAGCAGCTAGTTCTCTCATCCTCTTCACTTCTTTTAATATACAACAAAAAGAGTTATTTAAAAAGAAATTTGATAAATGTACAATATATATCAATAGTCACTCAGGTGTTTCGGCTTTCCAGCAGATAAAATAACTTGTAATGTTTATAGTTATTAAAGTTTAATACTGACTTTCATGTATCATATTACAAAATAGTTTTATTAATATTTATTATGCTTCTATTTTTTTCTGCAGTTCCAATGGAAAATTAGCATCATGGTGTGCTATAGTTGGTTTCATAGTTATGATGACACTAGACGTAGGATTTGGTTGAAGCACTACTTGTTGAAATGTTATTTATGTATATATATAAATAAATTATTTTAATATATTTTGTAATCTGATTCTTGTTTTTAATAAAAAAAGATTTGTTTATAAAAACTTCAAAGGAGAGTTTCCTTTAAAAAAAAAGGTTAGGATAAGATTTTATTGACTAAGGAATGTTGAAAAATTAGCGAGTAATGATATTGTCCAAAATTGATAATATGTAGCTACAGCTATAGAAGCCATTCATTAATAAGAAATAAATAAGCCAACAATTTTAACACAGCATTTAGGGCATTCTAAAAATAAAAGGAAAAAAAATTCAAAGCTCTATATAAGCAAAGTAACTTTTTTAAATTTAAACGAGTGACCGAATAATAATTTAAACTAAAAAGTATAGTTATGATATTGCTTATAAATTTTTAGACAGACATAAATGATAATCTAAGGTGTATCAGTATTAAATCATCAAAATTTTTCTAAAAAAGTAGATGATATGAAAGTTCTTACATGAGTATGAATACTACACAACTGACAACAGAAGCTACTAAGGTTTCCTCATACACAGCATCGTGTTTATATCCCAAATAAAAGTCCTCAAATTATCAATAACTTCCTTAAGTTGTCTATTTTTTAACATCACGAGCTGTAATGGAAATAAGATATATTAATAGAAATAAGGTAAATACATTTTAGTTCAATAAATAAAATATGAAATAGTAATTACTTCAATCAACTCTTGATACTCTAAACTACATGCTTTGACAATATCAGTTGGTTTCCTATCTTCTTGTCTTGAGTCTATCTCATCTTTCAGGGGAATCAAGCTCTATAAAGATAAAAGTAAAAAACTTATTTCTTTTAATATTAAAAAAAAAACTGTCAAATTACAGGGAAAATTAAGAGGATTTTTTTAAAAAATTTCACCATTATAAGCAACTCCTGCCAAATATGAATATTAAATCACATCACTTGTAAAACGTTTCAATACAAGCTACAAGAGTCAATTAAATATTTCTAAGACTTTACATTTCTATAATGCCTAATTATGTGTCTTCTGTTTTGCTGTTTTACAATACATGATACCCTGAATGCGATGCTTAAACAAACTTCCCATGATAAATACAATTAATGAAATATAATATACAAGATAACAAAAAATAATTGAGACAAAGTTTAACACACAATATTTTTATCTACCTTAAAAGTTTTTATGTAATTTTGTAAAAGTATTGATTCACACATATATATGAAAGTTGTTTGTGTTATCCATTATGCATCTCTAGCACTCAGAGCTATAATTACTCAAAAATAGGACGAGACACACTATCCAAACTTTTTTACAGCACAAGAATAGCAACCTTATTCACCAGGTTTGAATACAGTAGATTTTCTGTTGGAACCATCTTAAAAACAAGGGTTTGTGTTTAGCTTCATAAGAATTTGGCATCCTTAAAAAGATAGTCATGTAAGAAACAGGATAAAATATGAGGGGAGTTGCAGCTCAAAGGAAAATTGTTTGACATGTTTACAGCTCTGCATTAAGGTGAAAGATGATCACTTTAGCCCTAGATTTATAAACATTCTTCTAATAGACTACAGACCCCAACCAACTTTGCTAATTCAAGATGTTTCCATAGCGCTCACACTACCCTACTCACAGTATCTTCATAATTAGTAAAATGAGTTATGCAAACTTGATCAGCACTGCTATACACTTGCAACATTTTGAGGTTTTCTGCAATCATTGCCTAACAGTCAAATGTTTAGTTCCATCAAATTAAGCATGGGAAAGCCTACATAATACACAAGTGCGGCAAACTCTGTCCTTCTAAGAAATGATGAATGACAAAATATGTATTTAACAAAGCTTTTTATGGAGAGCACACTATTAATAATACACTTCTGATAAGAGTGCAAACAATTTCTACCATATTTCTATATTTTTTTTAATTAAAATATTACAATACTTTTTTGAGGTCAAGCTAATTTGTTTAAAATAAATGAAATAGAATAATATGCTAGTTTTTATTTTGTAGTCTATTAGTCAAATGATTAGTTACATCTAACACTAGTTTAGTTTAGCTATCTAGGGTTAAAATGTTGTTGTAAATGTGTTACAAGTAGTAATGTTTTCATTCATATTAGAATGACAATTACGGTTAATAAGCATTAAAATTACAGTACATACGTGTACAAGTTATTTCATGTCACCCTGAATAAAGAAATCTAAAATGTCATGATACATATTGGATTTTTTTTTAATTAAAAAAAGACAAAAAATGCTTTGCAACATCTACATGATCATTGTTATATACGTTTTTAAACTTGTACATTAAAAAAAACTTCCTTGAAATAATTTCACCTACTAATCATAGTGTCCTAGATAACTTGTGAGGAAAGTTCTTTAGTTTGACAAACAGTAATCTGGCTTGCAATGAGTGTAATTTTTGTCATTTTTTAAAATTAAGATTTAAAATTTGTGCAAAGTAAAAATCAAATACTTATATAAAGAATGAATATCAAATTTTGATAAACATCGAAGAAATATATAAATACTTGTTGAACTAAAGATGTGTATGCATTATTTGAGGTAAATTTTAAATAATAAAATTGCAGCATTAAAATATAGTTCAATGATAATGAATTCTGATACTTACATCAACTTCAATATGTGTATATTCCATGGTAACAGCATTGTAATTGCATTTTTCACAAATACGCCTTAACTTTCGGAATCCCAAAGAAATAGTTTTTAAGAAATCTTGCAATTTCAACTTTTTCTCTTCTTGGGAATTGATACTCTGGACTGTGCCATTAGGAAGCTGTAATGTAAGTATAAGACAATTATTTAAGAAAATATCTTGTATTAATATTGAAAGCTCAAGTTTCTTTTATGGATATCAACTTTTATAGGAAAGTACACATTTAATTAGAATAGGTATGCTTTAGACGATTAGGGCAATTAAAATTATAAATTTGGTTTCCCATAGGATTATGAAAGCTTATTAAAATACTAAATATGTGGTATTGATAAGTAGAAAGAAAAATTGTTTCATGAAAGCTTTTTTTATACCTGACACTAGTGCTTTTGTAAATTGTTTTTAATTTTTTATACATATTTATTTCAATTTTCACAAATTTATAAATGAATCCACAAAGTGAAAAAGTTCTACCCTTTCATTAATTACAGATTGTTGATGTGAAACAATAAAGTATCTCATGTATCAGAAGACAGCAAAAACGAATTTATTTATGTTAATGACAATTTTAAAAACACTTTAAGTTTGATCAAATCCCTGAACAAAGAAATAAAAGAAGAATAGTTTCTTGGAGACATTACTAGTCTGAGATAAGATATTTACTATAGTGACTAGTTTTACATAGGTTTCTGATTTTTACTATAGCGAGGTGAGTTCATTTTTCATACGTAATAGTTTTATAGACCACTTTTTGTAATACATCTAATGCAAAATTAAACTTTTAATTAACATATGACAAATTATATTTTTTAAAACTAGCCTAAATTAGCATGACACATAAAGATCAGCAATCAGAGTATATAAAAGATCAGAATGAATGAGTTTAATTAATTCAGATCAAAAAATAAATTTATTTGTAAAAGTATAAAAGATTCAGTTTGAAATGAATTCCAATACAAAATAATTACAGCAATGCAACGAAAAAAAATTCTATCCTTATTAAAAAAAAAAAAAATTCAATGTATGGAACAAGTATTTATTTAATTTATTTTTAAAATTATTTAGATGAAACATACAAAATGACAAAGAAATATTTTTTTAAAATTGATAAAAAAATTTTGTCATTTAATCAATAAAAGTTTTTGTATGGATTAAAAATAGCTAGTGAGATTACATATCTCAAATACTTTATAAGTATTACCAAGTCAAGTGTAACCAGAGGCCTTCCTGATCAACGGCTGATCTCTGCCAATTGAGTGTATAGGGATGGCATCAGACCCATACAACACTTCCTAGAAGAAAGAAAGCCTCAGCACATATTAATTTAGTAGTCTGACGTAATGAACATAAACTGTCCAGTGGATGAAAATAAGAAAGATGTCACTACGATTGGACTACTTAAGGATTAAATTTCTTGTTTACGGTAACCGATGCTGAGGCCTTCTCTTTTCTAGGAGGTAAAGGCCCATAGCCAGACATTTGCTTCTTCCTCTAGAAGGTTTTTTAAAAAAATTAAATTTTAGTTACTTAAGGATTAAATTTCTTGTTTACGGTAACCGATGCTGAAGCCTTCTCTTTTCTAGGAGGTAAAGGCCCATAGCCAGACATTTGCTTCTTCCTCTAGAAGGTTTTTTAAAAAAATTAAATTTTACAGAACAAAATTAATATTTATTATGAATGATTAATGTATAATTTACACTAAATATATTTATTTATTAACAATTAACCTATAAATATTGTAGATAAGTAAACAAATCTAGATAAAAAATTTACCAATTAAATATATAATGTCGTTGGCCAACCCCATTCATAGTGGGATGTCTCACCTGCAAAGGGGGGGGGGGGGTGCCTTTTCTGAATCGAAATTCTGACTGCAGGCCTAACTGATATGTTGATTAGGATCTTTCATGTCTTACACATGAGTTAGTGAAAAGCTTTAGCTTCCAGGCCTTCTGGTGAATAAGGTAAAAATATACATATAGTGAAACGAAAAATCTTGCAAATAATGCTTTTTTGTTCTGCTTTGCAAAATTGTGAAGTCCTTGTCAATCGAATAGTAAAGAATATTTATTTTGATTTGTGTGTGTTACTTTTTTTCTTTTTTTAAAAATAACTTTTGAAAATATTTTAATTATTTTATTGTAAGTTAAAATGTGCTGGCAAAGAATTAATAGTTAGACACTAATTATAATAATAACAAACTTCAAACAACTGTATAATAAGACTGGGTATGAGAAAAATATAAAAGACAAAGCGCATACAATTTTAAAGATTGGTAAATAAAAACATAATAAATTAATTTACAATTTATTTAATTACTAAGAATTCTTCATTTGCTTTTTAGAATTAATTAAAAAAAATCTAAATATTGTAATATCATGTGAATCTTTCGTTTCATAAATAATAAAATATTTTTTAAATGTTAAATCAGGAAATGAGAACAGAAACAGACAAAAAAAAAAAAAAAAATAGATAAATAAAAAAAAAATGGGTATAGAGTAGTGAAATTTTTCAGTTATTGTAAGCTGACTAGTGATTTGGGAAAACTAAAAAAACTGGAAGCTAAGCTCTTAAAAGAATATTCGGAAAATCACAGTTTTACGATTCCATATAATATTCTATGAAGTCCCTGGCAGAGAGTCTTTAAGATGAATAATTTTTTTAAGTAATTGGAAAAGTAAAGCTGTGAGTGCTCGAATGCTTTCTAAAAAAAATTTATTGTTAGTTTATTAGTTTGTCCGGGGTGCTGGTTAACTAAAGTTATTGGCCTTTCATACCAGAAACTAAATTTTCTTAGTTACTACCTATGGGTATACTTAATATTAAACTCCACAACTAGTGAAAATATTGACCAGTTATCATCAATAGCTCTGATCTTTAAGCTATATAACAATAAAATATAAATTTTATAATAGAGATATACCTGCATGCTTTTTAAAAGTGTAAAGAGTTCAGACGTTTTTGTCAGAATTTCTTGTACAGTCTCCTGCCCCATTCGGCATATGATGGCAATATTAAGATTGTTACGCTTCTGTTCCTCCATATCGGCCTGGCTCATTCCGGAAGTTGTGTCCATGACTGTCTGACCTTCTTGTACAACAGCAGGCATCATTCCAGCATTCTGACCAATCACTAATTCTTGAGAAGCTGGATACGGATTTGGATGAGACAGATGAGGTTGAACAACACCCGATCCTTGAAAAGGAGATTCCATTCTGTAGGTTGTGAAAAAAAAAAGTCTTATTAAAAATTCTTTGATGCTCAAAAAACTTTTACTTAGGTTGTTAATAAGGTCTCTAATTACTTTAATCAAGAGTAAACAAAATCAGTTCATTATTTTACTTATTGGAGGCTTTACTATTACTATTAAATGCTCATTTTCTCATCATTTTCTGAATAAATTACATAAAAAAGCTTTCAAGTTAGTTACCATTTTTTTAGTTTACTTTTTTTGAAAAAAAAAAAAAGTACTGCACATTGTCTTTCAAGGGGGTGGGGCATTAGATTAAAGGGCACTTAAAAGAAGGAAATTATTCAATTTTTTAAAAATTTTAATAAATTGTTATTGAGTTTGTTATTTGATACTTTTTACATAATTTTAAGCAATCTTTAATAAGATAACCAATTGATTTTAAACTAATTAATAATTTTTAAACAATTGATATAAATTGCTAATAATCAAACAAAAATTATCTACCTACTTTGCTGTCTAAATATGCTGTAGGTATGCTTTTATAAGGGTAGTTCTGTATTCTATAGAAATAAAATTAAAACTATTTCTAAATAAATATTAATTTCATATTGTATATTTCTTTCTTTTATCTACGGTTGGAGTTAGGGGTATTTTATTTGAAATGGCATTTTATATTACAACATAACAGCTGAAATAATAACGGGAAAAAACCCCGGTTATTTGTCTACAGTATTGAAAGTGTGTAAAACCATTATAGGAAAAGAACTACTGGACATCAAAATCTCTCAGCTAAACTTGCATACTTATGAATATCTACAGACTGGAAGATTCTTACTAGAATATATTGGAACTAAAGAATTATTACAAATATGATGTATATAATTCATTTTCATGTAAATTTAAATTTACTTTTCAATTGATTTACATAAATTTTTTAATCTAACCTTTTTTTCAATTTTACAAATTTTTTCAATAGTTCTGTTAAACAGCAGTGTTTTCACTACAGCGCGAGAACGCGAGAATCTCGCATATTTTTTTATATTCTCGCATTAAAAAATGATAACCGCGAGAAATTCGCGTATTCTATAAACCAATTTCAAAATTGGCGAATTTCTCACATTTTGAAAAAAATTTCTCATTTGCGCCATTTAGAATAAAATCCGTTTCACTTTTCTTCCTGGATCTTTTATTATTTTCCACATCTGCCCCATTATCTAGCTTCCCTATTTACCAGTATTGTTCAGAACCTTTAAGAACAACAGAACACCATCCTTCCGAACCACGGAACCTCTTTCAGAGCGCATTTCTCTGCAACCACGCGTTTACCATAGGTAAGGTTTCTTCATGTAAGATGTTCAAATTTTTTGCTCGTTAATGTAAGATGTACAAATACCTTGTAAAGCCAATATCTTCTACTCCGAAACAGACAAATGAAAATGAAACAAATGTGGGTAGAAACGATCAAAACGAAACAAATACGCATTTGAACAACCTAATGAGAATAGCTGATGAAAAAGTAGATGTAGAACATTTTCCATATGATGATGCTGCAAAAATATTCAATGCTTTCAAAATTAGAAGATATTAAAAATGCATTATGATTAAAGAAATGAATTTTTTTTTCAAGTCTCTTGGTGTTTTTTTTTTTTTTTTTTGAAGTCTCACTTAACTTTTTGAAATCTCACCCTGTTTTTGAGAAAGGGTGAGAAATTCTCACTCATTTTTTTTCTGAGATGAAAACACTGAACAGTGACCCAAAAATGCTCAAATAAAACTTGAAGTAAATTATAATTGACTTTAAATGCATCAATTAATTAATACTAAAGGGAGATTTCCGTATCCTGATCTGAGGCAAAATAATCGTCAAGCCTTGGCAACTTTCGGGCAGCGGCCCGAGAGAAACTAAAAAAAAAAAAAAAAAACATCACAGAAAGGGACCAACTCGAACTGTATAACTCAAAGCCACCCCCAGGGCAATCATATACATATTCTTTTTTAAAAAAATGAGAAAGTTTAAAATCTATTTGGCACCTTGGCCATTGCTGTTGGCGCAACAGATTACCATACAGAAATATCCCCATTTCTAAGCATTAATTAATTGGCATGCTAAGTGTTAATTATATTAGATAATCTGACACAAAAACATACCTAATTTTTGAGGGATTTGGAATATCAAAGTATAGGGATATCCACTAACATTAAAATGTGGTTCCAAAAATTTAACCAGGAAAGAGGTCAAATGTTTAGTCAGCTTAATGTTGATAAATTTAAATTTTTTAAACACAATTATACAATTTGTCAATCCAAAACTAATTCCATGTAAAAAATAATTTTCAATGATTATTTATAATTGTATTCTGAAACAACGATCCAGAAATTTAGAATATGTAGTTTAATAAAAAAAAATAATAATAACGCTAAATTTCAAGAAATAAAAAGATAATATTTAGGATATACCCTTACTATAGAAAGCACAAAACATAGAAACTCAATTTTTAAATATGGATAATTTCTACGGCCAAATGTATATTTCAATGAGATTTATTTATAACTTAACTACTTTAGAAAGATACATATATCAATTCAATAAAGAAAATATATAACACAGATACAAAATTATAAAAGAATAATAATTTTAAATCACCTTTTTTCAACTAGTATATTAGTAATAATAACCTCTTTGTTTTGATTACGGTTGAGTGAGGGGTATCTTATGAACTTCGAGTTTATTCGACTTGTTTTACGCTTATAGCTTTATTCTATCTTGATTCCGATTCTGAGCCGATACATTCGGACTGGCAATAACTAAGCGGCCGAATAGCTACTTCAAAAGAATCAAACGTGAGCATGACCTCACAGGCTGCAGCTCAAGTCTTCGACAAAGGAAACATGATGTTCCCTTTAAAAATAATATCAATTTAACTGGTGTGTTGGTGTTGTTAATTTACGTCGCACTAGAGCTGCACAATGGGCTATTGGCGACGGTCTGGGAAACATCCCGGAGGATGATCCGAAGACATGCCATCACAATTTTGATCCGCTGCGAAGGGGATGGCACCCCCGCTTCGGTAGCCCGACGACCTGCGCGCGAAGTCGAGCACTTTACGGTAGCACAGTTTAACGAGGACCAATAACTATCAATTTAACTATCAATGCGATTCAGGCCATTTGAGCACAAGTTTAACGTAATTAAACATTTATCTAAATGTAACTAGATATTTTTTTAAAATATCAATTTATTTACAAGGATTAATTTGAAGGGAATGAAAAGGAATTTTTTAAAATTTATATATTTCTAAATAATTAAAGTAAATAAGAAATTTTATTGTCGAAACTTTGCAGTATTTTCTAAAGCATACAATATTTAAGACTGGGTTCCTTGTTAATTTTGAAATCACGCTGTTACAAAAACGGCACCGTTACAAAAAAAGGTGATATTTTGCGAAAAATGAAATACCTTATTAAAGCTCGCTAAGCTCAAGAAGCGTGTTAGAAACAAATATGTAAACTAGTACAAGTTAACAAAAATTGAAGAGATACTAATGTATTGTGACGATTTAACATATATTATTTAAATGTCACAGATAATTTTAAGTTTATTAAATTCTAATTCAAAGTATTTTTTGTTGCCAAATATTAATAATTATTCTGATATTTTTTAAACACAAGTGAATTTAGAAACCATCAGCAGCTAAATGCATTAAACGTACAGTGCGCTAAGGAAAAAAAAAAATAATAATTTTGATCTAATGATTTTCATGTACTAGGACTCAATTTTAAAGATACTTTCTCTAAATAAACACATTTTCGATAGATTATGAATTCTGACCATCAAAACATAAGAGTAGCTGCAATCTGAGAACTATAATCCTAATAATTTGGTCATGAGAGAGATCTAAGGCTTGGTACCCTTAATGTTAATTTTACTTTTACATATTTCCGAGCAATTATTAAATTCGATTATCCGAAAATAATTCCATTAAAAAAATTGCTTTTAGCAAGAATTTATTAATTTTTAAAATTTTCTTTAATAATAGTAGAAACATTTTGAATTGTAAGGTTTAAAAATTTTTACATTATTTAATGTGTAAATTTATATGGGAGAATGCAAAATTTCTACGAAATTGGTCGAATAGTGAGTGAGAAATTGATTGTTAAAAAAATCAGATGTTTAAAATTCGAATATTTGAAAGGTCACTGAGATCCGATCAATAGATTAAGTGTTATTTAGGAAGGTTCATTTTTTGTTCTCTTCTTTTTTTGCATAATGTAAAAAAATTATATGTTTGTTTGCTCACATTAAAGGCATCGAAAAGTTAAGTCTCAAATCCTAGTTTTAAATATTATATATATATATATATATATATATATATATATATATATATATATATATATATATATATATATATATATATATATATATATATATATATATATATATAAGCAAGAAATATTTAATCCAGGTTTAAACAAAAATAAATAAATGAAAGTGATTGGCAACCCCATTTAATGCCAACTTAATGAAAAGACTAATTTTCTCAACAATGCTGAGCTAAATTTTTTTTTTCCAAGTGAACTTGAAATAAAATCCGTATAAATAAAATTTATTACCTCGTAAAGGAACGTTTGGATTGTCAATATAACGATAACGAAGTTGCTAATTTTTTATCATTCATTGAAAGCGCAATTGAACTAATTAGCGTATTTGTTTTGTGTTAAGTGTTAGCATATGTTGTACTGAACTTTTTAATAAAAAATTCACAACGATACCCGTTTCCGTCAAAAATTTTCAGAGCGGCTAAGATGGCCAAAGTAACATGTAAGAGGAAAAAATTAAATCCGCTCTTACTAGAGTAATGTGAATTTATACTTACACATTGTTTAATTTTTTACTATGATTATAATTCTCGAAATATTTAAAATTCTACTTATTTAAATAGACGGACCAGCTGTTCGCCAGAGGCTACTAGCATTTATTAATTTTAAAATAATATATAATTACTTCATCATTATTTAATTAATTAAAATAATTAATTTCGGATCAATTTTGCGTTGTGACGTTCTTTTCGTGTGGTTTTTTGTAGCGCTTACTTTTGTGCTGCTTTTTTATCCGGGCTTTTTACACTGCGCTTTTTTTATTTTTTAAATATTTTATTCCTCTATGTGAATACCATTTCTCAAATATGACGGATTTTAAAAGTTTTATTATAAGTTTAACTTTTTTATAAGTTTACCTATTTTGAGAACTTTTTGCTGAACGATTTGCAATAGTTAATGCTGCATTTATTCTTCCATCAAAATTGAAGAGTTCTATCGATATGTACGAGTAGTAAATGAAAGGAGACTCGTTACTCGTTAATACTGTTTTGAATGTAAGGAAAATTAGAATAAAATTTATCAAAATAATACCCCCCCCCCAAAAAAAAAAAGTCTTTGTGAAAAATATCCCCCCTCCCGTTCAAGAAAAAAGAGTTCAACAAATGCATTGGTTATAAATGTGCTCCTCTTATTATGAAAATTTTGAGTCAAAGATATAATGAACATAGCTGGAACGGATGATTCCTACTAAAAACAAAACCCTCAAAAGTATTCCTTTTTATATCTTTTAAAAAAATAAAATAAAGGAAATCTAATCCATTATTTAAAAATTTCCCGTTCCCATCAAACTAACCCGTAAGTTGTACATTTGCTATTTGTAATTGTAAAGTAGAACTTCGAATGTATGGCAATCAATTTGGCTAGAAAAATATCCCCAACTAAAAAAGATTCTTAAAAATTAATTTCAAAGAAAAAAAAATGACCCCTTAAATAATCAAAAATATTCCTTAAATATCTAATTTAAAGTTTTAAAAATACAAAATTATAAAAAATATTTTAAAAACAGTACCCTTCCCAAAAAATGGGTATGGAGACTTCCCCTCGAGTAGTAGGTGTAGTAATGCCATCGCAAGAGGTGGCTCCTCCGCTTTGATAGCCCGACGATCTGCGCGGAAGTCGAGCACTTTACGGTCGAACAGTTTAACAAGGGCCATTACCGCACACACTCAGCCCCTTCGCAGGCTGATCAAAGTGGTCGCCCACCCACTCACTGACGGCTGTCAGTGATGCTGGACTTCGTTGTTTTAACGGGAACCGTATCTTTAAGATCAGTCCTCTATGGGTCCCAGAGAAAAATGAGAATCTTCACTAGAAGGTTTAAGAGCTATTCTCATTGAATGTTGTTCGCGCACTACCAATCACCGTTGTTGAAAGAAAAGGAGAATTTGTTTGGTGAGTTTTTCGCGGAAGAATATACTTCAGTAATCAGATTCTCATTTTTTCGATCGGAAGTGACTGGTGGAAACATGATAATTTTCCCTGGGATGAGAATCAATGAATGCGGATCAGCGAAAAAAAAGAGTCATTGGGTAAGCAAGTTACGGCCTGAAAGTACATATGACAATAATAAATACAATAAATATATATATACATAGAAAATTTAATAGGTAAAAATTACATTAAGAGGAGTAAAACAAAAGAAGTGAATAACATACAAGCGTTTAAATGACACTAAGTATTTGATTTAGTGATTTTGATGATAGAAGATGGTTAATTGAGTGCAAACAACATCAATGATTCTAAAACTAGAACTTATGTCTGGAATACTTCCGGTTTATCTCTCCGTTAATATTATTTTTACGAGGTACTCGCTTGATACTCTCAGAAGGTTTATTGTTTTTTAGCCTTTAAATGAAAAAAATAAGGAAATGAAATGTTTTACTGCTTGAGTAAAAAACTGACCTGTTATATGAAGGGCTTTACAAATATTATTTTTAAAACGCAAATGCACTTATTTGACGCATCAAATATCAGAACAAACACGCACTTATGCCGTAGCTATATTTGTTAAAAAGGTATTGAATTAGTTTTAAAGTTAAGGGGGAACAACACAGTGAAATTTTCAAAAAATGAGAAAAAAATTGCAATTTTCGATAGTTTATCCTTTTAAGATTATTGTGTCAAAATATTGAATAGATTTTCATAAAAATGTAAAAGTTGCAGTCCAGTTAAAAGATTCTAAATCCATGGTTTCATGGAAAATTATAATTTCTTTTTAACATGCTTCAATGGACCAAACCAAATTAATATCAGGTACTGAGAAAAATCATTGCCGTCATACTTATATCTTCAACTTAAGGGTTCGTGGTTAAATATTTTAAACATGAGAATTTTATGCCAATAACTAATAATTGTCGTTATTATTTAGCTATTTTTTGTTTTATTTTATAATTTAATCAATCTTAATGGTTCGAAGGGCGAACATCAAATATGCTAATTAATTAGTGATTAATTTTAATTATGTTACGAATATGTATACAAAATTGCAGCGCACAAAACAAATAAATAGATAAATTAAAATAAGCTGAGCACTTCGAATAACTTTTGATCTAATGATGGAATCTTCACGTTCTAGGACTCAATCTCAATGGTTCGAGGGGCTGTTTTCAAATTTGCTAATTAATTAGTGTAGCCGATATTTCAAGCTGCGAAATCAGACAAAAAAACGTACTTTCTCTGAATAACCAAGACTTTTTTTACGGCTAATATATATTCTTGATATGGATTCTTGGACCTTTGAATAAGTGAATTCTATAATTGTGGGAGAAACCTCTTTGCTTAAAAAGTTCCCGTTCATGGTAAAATGTACAAGAAGTAAAAATAACATCAAGGATCTTAAACTTACGATCGTTCTCCTACTTAAATTAGTGGGATAATCGTTTTCAGATTGCGGCTACCCCTTCCATACTTTGATGGTCAAAACTTCAAATTCGTAAAAAAAAAAAGTTATTTTATCAAGTATGTTTTTGTGTCTGATTTCGTAAGTGAAATAATAAGAAACAGTAGTTAATTTGCATATCTGAACAATTAAGATTGGTGCTAATATTTAATGAGCAATTAAATATTTGAATATAACTTAAATATTTGATGTTAATATTAATATAATAAAATATCTGATAACTAAATATTTGATGACTAAAAAAAGTTATTCAGGGTAATTTTTTCCCTTCTTCTCTTCCGTTTTGTTTTGTTTTGTTTTGTTTATTGTACGCAAAGTGTAATATGTATGAAAGTTTTTTCAAAACTGATAATAACGTTTCTCAGAAAAAAGCTTTATTATTATAATTATTTGAAGTGTTTTGCAGAGTTGGAAAGGTGAAGAGTATCACCATAAAATTATAAGGTATATTTCATTTATGAATTTGGTAGTAATTGCTAGAATTAAAACCGAAATAAGCTGCGTTTATATAATAACAATAAATAATGCTTTAAATAAAAAATAAAAAAATCCAAAACTAGAGATTAAGATTCCTAAGAGAGAACTGAGAATTAGGTCAAATATTTCAAACAAAAATAAATATCATTGTAAACAAGCATTAAGAGGTCCTGCATTATTTATAGAAATTATCTGGTCCTCGCGTTCTATAATGTCTTCTGATAATTTCATATTATTTAAGTTCAAGGCAAATGCTATTAACTATACGCCCCTGCTTTATATGGGTCATTGTGCGTGGCTAAAAGAGGGATTCACGATTTAAGAGTCACATTGGTACAGCGTAACCTGTTCCATAGATTTAGAGGCCCTGGGCTAGGAGAAGAATATTTTTTGGGGGGAGGGGGTTGCTGAGCGATGCAGGCATTTAAAAAGATATGGGATGGGTGTATCAATGCAAAATATGAAAATATTGTTGAAAGGAAATAATAAATTAGCATTAATTTTAATAGAAATAAATAATATTGAAATTAATAAACAATATTAAATTTAATTAAAAGGAAATTTGTCTTCGTGGAGGACTTTTTGATGAAACTAATCCGCATTTGAGCTAAATGGAAAGGACTTGATAATATTGAGAACTAATATATGACAAAAACAACAATAACAACAACAGAACCGTGGGGACTCAGGGGATAGAGAGTTCGCTTTCCAATGAGGTGAATCGGGTTCGAATCCCATGCGATGACTGGTTGATTCGAATTTCGCACCCGGCTTGCTTTGTCCATTCTACAGAAGTACAATATCCTCATTCGTAGACGGATCATGGGTTAGATCCCTGGCGGTCAGGTTAACGGAGAGAAGTTTTCACGGTTTTCCTCTCCATGTAACGCACATGCGGGTTATTTCATCGAAAAGAGGCGAATTTCTCTCAATACTTGATCCAGGTGTTCCCTTGTCTTTTAGATTAGGTTCAAAATTGCAAGGCTGCGGCGTTGAGCACTGGTAAACCCAAAATTGGGTCGGCTGTTCAACGACAGTTATAAAATAACGACAGAGATTATGGTAGATGCGCCTAAAAAGATGAGTGTAACTATTGTAGAGAAAAAGAAACAATTTGAAATAACGTTGAAAAAATTTTCACATCCGTAATATAAATTTAATTTCATCTAAGTGTAAATTATTCAAAAGTAAAAAATACACTATTTTCAAGAAAATAATTTAAATCTTTTCCTAAATGCAAAATATAGTTAACAATCTAAACTTCTATTATTAAATTTATCATACCAAAGAAGCATATTTTACTGTTTATAAAATATTACGATTGATCAAAATATTTACTAGTTCAAAAATCATAATGAATTAATTAAAAATAGTAGTATAATTATAATTGTTATTATAAATTAGTAAAAAATTAGTAATATATTTATAATTTTATTCTAAATCAGTAATATGTTTATAACTTTCTTACAAATTAGTAAAAAATTAGTAGTATATTTAAAATTTCATTATTAATTATTAAAAAATTCAATTATTAATTACTAAAAAGTTATATCGTCATTAGTCGTTGAGTGGAAGTCGAATTCACCAGATTTGAAGAGTAGCTGGGATTCGAACCTGGGTCGTCTCATTAGGATAATCTATCCGCTGAGCAATCTTGGCTGGCCTACTATTAAGCATTCATCATTTAGTGTCAGTGAAATTTTAAAATAGTAATTTTTATAATCATATCACCAATATATTTTATTCATGTAGAAATTTCTATCATTGTAATTATATTATTTGCAGTAAGTTGTTATCTCTATATTTTGTCTGGTGTTATTATGAGATTTCGTGGTTTTGTCTCGTGGTATTTTGTAAGCTCGAAAATTATTTCCACGATATTTTTTAATTTTTGATGTTTTTGCCATTATATTTTTCACTCGCGAGATTTTTTTTAAGTGATAATAATGAGTTTCGATACTTTACCTCACGATATTTATGAATCTCGATACTTCACTTCAATATTTCCTCGATATTTTCTCGAGACTTTTTCAAAATTTTTTTTATAACCGTCGTTGAACAGCTGACACAATTTTGGGTTTACGACTACTAATGTTCAATTCCGTAGCCATATAATTTTGAACCCAATCCAGAAGACAAGAGAACTCCTGGATGAAGTATTAAGAGAAACTTGCCTTCGTGGAGGACTTGTTTTAATGAAACTAAACCGCATTTGTGTTACACGGAGAGGAAAACTACGAAAACTTCTCACGAATAGCCTGACAGCAAGAGGACTCTAACCCATGATCCGTTTACCACTGAGGATATTTTACTTTTGCACTGTCTTCGGTGTGAGCCTTGAATTTCTTTTTCTCGTGATATATTTTAATTGCAAGATTTATTTTTACTCTCTATTGTAACATTGAAATTTATTCTCGCCTTATTTTCTAATCTCGGGTTTTCGTCTCTGAATATTTCCTAAGCTTGAGATCTTGTAACGGGATATTTTAGTTTTTCGATATTTTCTTACTCGATGCGCAACATTTACTTTGAGATTTTAGCCAGGTACTCCTTGGCTTCATTTTTATTTTCTCACATAGCTTTGATGATAGAACATTTTATCTTTTGTATTAATGAAACTGTCATTATAAGTATCATATTTGCTGTTTCAATACATTTTAATTATACTAGCAGGCAAGTTATAACATTTATTACAAAAATAAATGTTACAACACGAAAATAACAAAAACGAGTCTAATTTTTCAGACTGTTTTGCAAATTATCCATGATTACTGTCCCTCATCTTGATTCCTGGGGATAACCGAGAGTTTTCTGGAGTAATTACGAAGTAAAAAACGAACTATTTCATAAACGTTTTGCAGTTTAAGCATAATAAAAAAAAAATTGCGCAGGTTTTACACTGGATTTTTCTTTTCTCATTAAATGAATTCAAGCATAACAGAATGAGAGTTTTAACCGCAGATTAATCACGAAAATACTACTCTCAATTGATATTTAATTTAGATGAAAAAATCAGACATGTTTTTTTCTATCAAAGTTAGTTGGGATGAGACAAATTAGGATTGCAAGGTTTGGCATAGGATAATTGATAGCACCATCTTCGTCAATTTTGACGTCGTTATAAATATATCATAGACAATTAATGCTAAATAAATTTTTTCCAGTGTAATTAACCTATTTTTAAGAAAAAAATACAGCTGAATGTGATGACGGTTTATTTAAAAACCATTTATTACACATTTTAATTAGCAATTATTTACAATTTATTTGTCTACAAGGATATCGTAAATTTAGATTTTTTGTTGATGACATGATAGTACACTAAAAAAAAACGAGAAGAATGTCATGATACTTAACATATATATATATATATATATATATATATATATATATATATATATATATATATATATATATATATATATATATATATATATATATATATATATATATATATATATATATATATATATATATATATATATATATATATATATATATATATATATATATATATATATATATATATATATATATATATATATATATATATATAATATCAGGGTAACAATCCCGATATTTTGGTGGATTTATTAGTCAAGAAAACAGGAATAATGAGGCCATGTTGTGCACAAGCTTTTATTTAGTAATCGATGGTGAAGCAGAAACCTCATCCCCGCTCTCCCGACTGGAGAGGGGGAGACACAGTTCCCGTCAGATCTGACGGAGTTCAGTTGGTAAACATTATACACCAAAAAGCCACGCAAAAACCATTGCTCCTCTGTCTTACATGATATTTAAAATGTGTGAAGAGGCCAGTCATATTGCCTTCCCTGTATCCTTGCGCCTCATCAAAATTAATTATTACTCATAGAGAATCGTTTAATCCTTCCTTATATGGAAGTGAAAGATCTTAAAATAACTTCTCTTTTGAAATATAAATCTAATTATTATTCATTGGTATGTTTTCAACCTTGAAGTCCCAAACTAGAATTTCTACACTTATCCTTTACCAAAGATATTTTATGAAAACGAAAGAGTTTTAATGCTTTTATTAATACGAAAGTATTTATAATTTTTGTATTATATATATATATATATATATATATATATATATATATATATATATATATATATATATATATATATATATATATATATATATACATATATATATATATATAAATATATATGTATATATATATATATATATATATATATATATATATATATATATATATATATATATATATATATATATATATATATATATATATATATATATATATATATATATATATATATATACTGCACATAAAGCTTGTATTTTGGATATGAGGCCATTCTCAGATTTAGCCCGAAACAATAATGGCGCAAGTTTATAATGGCGGCTTCTGAATAGTTTTGATGATCTGAATAGTTTAATATATTTTTTTTACAATTTTGAACGGTATCTATTAAAGAAATGTCTATTTTGGATTGTTTGTGCATGCAATTTTCTGTTATCATGCTATATATTAATTTTAAGCTTTTCATGCAGTTTTCTATCGATTTAAGCTATCAGTTTGGCAATTTGAGCTCTTGGGGCTATATGTGTCCCCTGATCACTTTGCTTATTGACTGACACTATTACTTCTTAATAATTTTTGTTTCTTGATGATAATGATTGTAGTATATCATGCTATACTATTTTATTTTTATTATTCTATGAAATTTTTCATTAATAGTACTTGTATTTTAATCATATTTTATGCATTAATTTATGGTAAACTAATTTTATAATAAGTCCATGGCGCATTTATATTTATTATTACAGTATTATTTCATAAGTCCAGTAATTATAGCAAAATAAAAAGGGTGTTTCTTCTGAAAAATTAATACTTAAGGTATTTTTTAATAAAAAGCCTAGCTATTGCTATTATAAATGATACCTGAAAACTCCCATACTCTCCTCTGTAAACTTCCCCCTTTTTTGAGGAAAGAGGGGGGGGGGGTAATATGTGCGAAAATTTTGAATTTCTTCTAGACAGGTAAGTAAGGCATTGTTTCCAAATGAAATGAATGAGACAAATTCTGAAACGACCGGATCTAAACAAATGAGTCTTAATTTCCAGTGTATTTTTCTGCATTGAATTGAATTAAACTATGCACAAGCCTTTAGAACAAATAGTTGAATAGTTATAAGTGTTATATAATTATAGTAATATTTTTGACATGACTTATGTATTCTTTTCACTTTGCTATCTAAACATGTAAGATGCATTTTCGGACATTTCTTTTCATATTGAATTGAATAAGATAAAATTTGAGCTTGTAGGATTAATAATTTGAAAGTTATAAGGTTTCAGTCATAATACGTGTAATAGTCATTTCCTTAACATCAAACATTCCAAAATACCTTCAGCACTAATTTTTCAGAAGAAGCACCCTTATTTTGCTATAATTACTGGGCTTATTATAAAATGAATTTAAATAACTTACCAAGAATTAATCCATAAACATTATCAATAAGAACATTATTAATGAAATAAGGTAAGTATTTAAAAAATAGAATAATACATAATACTTTTAATGGGACAATCATCATCATCAAGAAATGAAAATGATTGAGAAGTAATAGTCGAAGTAATAGAGGGGGTGAGAAGTAATAGTCAGGGGACATATATTGTCCCAAGTGACATACATAGTTAAAAATAGAAAACTGCATGCACAAAATATTCAAAACAGTCATTTCTTTAATAGATATAATTCAAAATCCTCAAAAAGCATTTAAAAAGAGCTCATCAGAACGTTTCAGAGTCCGCCATTTTGAATGTATGCCATTATTGCTATGAGCTAAATCTGTCCCGCAGTGGACTGATCGTTAAGACACGGCTCCCAGCAGATCACCGAAGTCAAGCATCACTGGCTGCGGTCAGTGTGCGGGTGGGTGACCACTTGGATCAGTCTGCGTAGGGACCGAGGGTGTGCAGTATTGGTCCTCGTTAAACTGTTCTACCGTAAAGTGTCCGACTTCGCGTGCAGGTCGTCGTGCTACCGAAGCGGGGGTGCCATCCCCTCTGCAGAGGATCAAAATTGCGATGGCATGTCTTCGGATCATCCTCAGGGATGTTTCCCAGATCGTCGCCAATAGCCCATTGTGCAGCTCTAGTGCGACGTAAATGAACTACTACTACAACAACAACAACATGATCTAAATCTAAGATGATCTCATATCCAGAATTTGTTGTACAAGTTTTATGCTTCTATCACTAAAGGCGCAAATGTTTCACCTATCTACATGAAATTGAATACCCAAAGAAAGTTTTGGTTCTTAAAGAAAGTGTACTTTCTTGAATGAAATATTTGGGTTACCTTTCTAAATCACTTTTAATTAAGTTTCATTATTATTATTTAAAAAAAACAGTAAATGTTCTGTGCATTTGCTTATAAATTTTTTTAGTCAACAGGGAACATAAATTTTTTCAAAAATTGTAAGATAAAAAATTGGATACCTAGAATGCTTTGATGTTTATGGAAATTTCAGAATATTTTGATTTTTGTTATTTATTTTTATAAGTCTCTCCACTGATAATTAAGATTTTCACATCTTCCTATTTGTTAAATGAAAGCTGTAAATGTCACAGATTTTTGTTTATATCTAATTCTGCATACAAGAAAATTAAAATATTTAAGAATTTTTTTGAAGATTTAGAATGCTTTTATGTTTAAGCAAGCTGTCAATTTTTTCGAAAATTAATGATTCATCTCCGTAAATTACTAAATTTGTAATACATTTTATTGATTATCATTTTTATACTGCAAACGTTGCAATATTTGCTTATAAAACTTCTTGTTTAAAAAGAGAACTAAAAAATATGAAATTTTCAAAACATATTTTGTAGAATTCAAATACTTAAATTATTTTGATGTTTAAAGGAACATTGTAATTTTTCATATTAAATTGATGATAATTTTTGTAAACA
Source organism: Parasteatoda tepidariorum (assembly GCF_982258835.1). Classification (NCBI taxonomy): domain Eukaryota; kingdom Metazoa; phylum Arthropoda; class Arachnida; order Araneae; family Theridiidae; genus Parasteatoda; species Parasteatoda tepidariorum. The sequence goes on along the minus strand of NC_141757.1, from coordinate 95,297,965 downwards.
ATAATATACGTATTTCGTTAGTTTTATTTTCAAAGACAAAAGAAATAAATGTAATATAATATAAACAATTTTTTGTCCTTTATTTAAAAGTTTTGCTTTAAATGTATTTTAATTATTTTTCCGTTGTATCATTATCTGCACCGAGAAAAAAAGTATGGTAAAAACTGCAAGAATATGGCAAAATTTATCGTGTGGCGAACAAAGAGCTCGGTTCTAACGTGGCGCTTTGGTAGTGATTATGGCAAAATGAACAATAAAATATGGTTTTATAATAGGTGATAAAATTTGCTACATGTCATAAATAATGATTTATTACTGATTTGATATGATACCTTATGATACTTTATTATATAAATTGATTTATTATGATACCTTTGAGCATGCATATAAAAGCATTTATTCTATTAAATTAACTTTTCAGTTTTGTACCGTTTAGTAAATGTTTGGTAATAAGAATTATGATTTTGAAAATAAGAACTTTTGATAAACCGTTACCATATGGAAAAATTACCTAATGAATGGTTTAAACATCGTATATTTTGGTTTTATTAACTGGAATTATTGTTTTTTTATTCATATATTTATTCTTTTAACAAGAAATGTCTTTACTAAATGTCATTACCATGCGAAAATTTCATCAGAATTTTTCTCTCAATGTGCTATTATTATGTTTTTTACTTTGATTTATTATTTCAAATTAGAGGATTAAAACTAAAAAAAACAGCGATTCATTTTTATTATTAAGTAAAACTAAAAGACAAAATTGTAGTTAACTTGCTAATTTTAAGAAAACACATCTGTGCTAATACAATAAAACATTTGGGATCTTTCAACTCGAAGCATAAAATTGTTAATCATCAATAAAGAAATAAATGAAGTAAAAACCATCTCTTGATTATTGATCCTCGACTCCGCTAAGACCCATTGAGTACTTGATTTATATGCGCTCGTAAAATATGTGGAATTGAAAGCCTTGTGGTCAGTCACTGAGCAGTATCATGGGTACAGGGATCTGGAGAAACTTTTCTGTCACTTCAGATCTAGGTCTAAATTGAGGAAGTGGCTTCACGAATGAGCGGTGCTGCCATATATTCGTAGGTTTCTCAGCTAAGGCATACTTTCACCCTTGCGGTGCTCTCTTGTCAAACGAAAAGAGCAACTGCTTGACTTAATTCGCAAAAGGCCAATGGCTGGCAAGCTTGGCTTGTTCAAGCGTCATTAGAAACAACAACAATAAACTCAGTAGACAACGGAACTCTTCGATGAAGAATTTGGACAAACTGGTCCTTGCGTAGGATTTTCTTTGCGAAATAACCTATAGACCTCTTTAGAGAGAAAATTAATTCTACTTCTTTCATCCATGCTAACCTATGGAGGTTCATATAAACACATTTTTCTTTTTATCATGTTATTAGTTAATAATATTCCATATTTGCTCAATTTTATTCAATAAAATGAATTCTTTTGAACCAAGTTATCAAATTAAAAATTTTGCTGCTGATAAAAAGTTTTTTTCAACTAACAAGTTTTGAAAAGTATTATAAACTTAAAATTTAAAATGAGAAAACTAGGTTTAATGGAACGAATCTCCGAAAAACTAACTTTGTTTTAACTTTGTGCTTTGTGGTTAAAGGTTTTCAGCAAGGAGCGTGTGATAAAAAAAAGCAATTGATTAGCGCCATTGGAAACAAATCATTACAGTTTAATATTAACCTTCTGAGATATCTGTACCAGGAATTATAAGCTTTTCCATCGCCTAAGCATTATTACTAGGTATACAGAAATCTAGATGGATGGTATGCGTGATTTTTAACCAGGTGTTTAGCTCCTCTTAATATATGTTTGGAGTACAGATATTTTGAGCCACAAAATTAGTTTTCGTAATTCATTGATGATTATACTGCATATTTCTTACCTCAGATCCAGATTATTGTCAGAAAATTAACAGAGAAAAAGGATTGTTTAAAATGTTGTGAATTTTTGATGGAAACCATAGAGTGCTTTACGAGTTATAATTGGCTAGATTGAAAAAAAAACATCATCGAAATCAAACTAATATTTTCTGAGATATCTGTACTAGGAATTCGCAATATCCCATTGCGTGAACATCATTATAATTGGGTTACATAAAGTTAGGTGGGTGGTCAGGGCTAAAGGGTAAGCGTAGTATAAGCAGGCGTGCCTGTATTATTCTTTAGTTCTAATATATTTGAATTATAGATATATTCATAATCTATAATGTCCATTTTTGATACCTCATCGATGACTAAGTTGGGTACTTTTTTTATTACCACAGAGTCAGATTATTGACGAAAATGTTCAACAGAAAAAGTGATGTCGAAAAAATTGAGAACTTTTGAAATGGAAACAAAAGAGTATTTTACCAGCTATAAATTAGTGCTAATGGAAAAAACATCATTGAAATCAAACAATTACTTCCTGAGATGTTCCCATATTGTGAACATTATAGCGTCAGATGGCAGAAATCTAGATGGATGGTAAGAGTTCTTCTTAAGTTGGAGTAACTAGATTACTTTTTAGTTCTATATTATATCTGGATTATGGGTATTTTGAGCTGCTTTTTGATTTCTCATCGAAACATTCTGTTCAGGGGGATTGTCCACGTGAAGTCAAAAAATGCCACAGAAAAAAAAGAACGTTGAAATTTTTTCCCAATCCGACTGGATAGTCACTTTTTACTGTAAAATGCATTTTTAATGGAACACGTTACGGAGCAAAACGCTCTGATATACTGTTATTTTTTCAGTAAATATTACCGTAAAATCACAGAATCACTCTAATTAAATAAATACTACTGTGAAAATTACGGTATGATAATTTACGGTAAAAATGGATTTTATGGAATTTTATGAATGATACTCCCAAAGTGCCGTTACTTCAAACCGTAATTTGATCCAGAATTTTTTACTGTGTGCGTAAATTCATGTAAGATGACATTCTTCATTGGAGCTTTAATTTTATGTAATTAATATCGTATTCGATTCCTCACCCGAATATCGTCCCGGAAGGTCATAAAATTCTAGAAAGAAATTACTAGACTATTTAATAACATACAGTGTGCGAAGAAAAGAAACAACCTGAATAACCTTTGGTCTAATGATCGATTATCACGTGCTAGGAGTCACGTGCTTCGAAGGCCTCGCCTTAATATACTAATTAATTACCTCTTATTTTACGCTTTATCTAAAAGAATGCAATTGTAAATGGTGAAATATAAAATATGAGCACAATAAGTCGAATAGTTTCTGAGTTATCAAATTTTAAGAAAGTCATGTAATTAAGATACGATATCTCGAGAACAACTCACCCGATTTTGTATTTTTCCATAGCGTAAGCATTAGCGTCAGATGAAAGAAATCAAGATGGATGATATGCGTTTGTTATGAACAAGCGAGACATTATTTATTTTTTTAATTCTGTAATATATCTGGATTATAGATATTTAGAACGACTTTTTGAAAGCCCATCGAAAGATTGCGATGGGTATTTGTCATTTGCCCACCCTGGAGTCAAATTATTGTCAGAAAGGTTTCACAAAAAAAAGAATGTTGAAATTTTTTTCCCCAATAAGACTTGGCAGGCGCTTATAATCCGAAAAAAAAAAGATCCCTTAACTGCGCAAATGCGTGTAACATGGCATTCTCCATTGGAGCTTTCATTTTATGTAATTAATAACACGTTCGATTCCTTACCCGAATACCGTGGAAGAATGTTTCTAACCTGGAGGTATTTTCTCCGATCTATCTGCAAGGTAAAAGGCATTGACCGTATCCTTGAGGTCTTTGGGTCAAGTTCGCGAGTTCAGACAGCGAATTTTGAGTTAACTTCTTCCTCTCAGTTGAAGATGGAAGAGCTCGTGGATTTGGGAAGTTCGAAGAGTAAATGGGGAATTATAAAAAAGAGAGAGGTGGAATGCGACGGAACTAGATCGAAGCTTGGTTATTTATGCGATCGTTTTTCTAATTATATTGTTGGATCTGATGTCTTAACTGCTCATTAAATAGAGCTTTGATTCGAAGGTTTACAGTTAAAGAGAATTGATTTCTGATGATGTATATTCGCAATGAATGCCGTCATAACTTCAATAATAAAAAGTTTATTTTTCAAAAATTAAACGCTTTTAAGAGAGACTAAGATTTATGGTGTTTTCTTTTTATGTTCGTAAAAAAAAAGATTAAATAGTTCGGAAACATAATAAAAGTTTCGTTTGTGTGGTGGATATGGTGTCTTATCTGCGTATTAGGGGAGATTTGATTCAAAGCTTCAAAATTAAAGAAAATTGATTTCAAATGATATAAATGATGAATGTTGTAACCGTAAAATCTATCTATCTATCTAAGAAACGTGAGATTAATCAAGAAAATTAAAAAATCAAGTTTCATTTACTGCGCATAAACTACTGGTACATAGAAATCATAAAATAAGTTAAACATATCGAGAAAACATGGAGAAGGATCTAAAGATTTTTTAAGGGGTAGAAAAAAATTATTAAAAAATGATTTTTAAAGTATAAAAATTAAAGTGAAGTTTAGTAAGTTAAGTAAAGTTTTTACACAACTAATTTTTTTAAAAATTGAAAATAAAATAAGGAAAAGATATAATCTCGTCATCATCTTACACGATTATATCCGCACTGTTTTTTTCAATATCTGTTCCATATTTTGTTTTCTCAATTAAAAAAGAAATATTTTGATTTTTAAATTTTTTGATATTTTTAAGAACAATTTTTAATAGTTTTTTAATTCTCCTTTAAAAAAATCTTTATATCTCTTTTCTCCATGTTTCCTCTATATTTTTATTTTACTACTTCAAGCCTGATTTTTTTTTTTGCATTCGTTTTGCTGTAGGAAAGACGAAAAATAATAAGGATACGAATAATATTCATATTATATAAATAGCCCAACGTGGTCACTGAGAAGCTGAAATTTGTTTGCATGCGTTGTCAGCAAAAGAATTGAAAAGAAACACTGAGTTATAATCTGAAAAAAGTTATAAGCCAACTTTTATATGAAAATAAACTTTCTGCAGTTTTTTAAATTATGTTTAATAATTCACGAAGGTTAAGTGATAATCTAGAGCTGTATTTATTTTTAATAATGTTTAAATATGCGCTGGAGGGAGAAAACTTTTAACTAAACTGTAGAGGAACAGAATTAATGGAGTTTGACCAAAAATACAACTGTTATAAAGTAGATCTATCAATTCACTTAATTTATTCACTCTTATGCCTTCAAACTTCTTGTGCTTTCAGGAATATTCAAAATAGAGCATTTTTATGCTATTTGCGTTGAATGCTCACCAAAGCATTTAATATACTTTATTACTATACTTTTTTTAAAAAAATTTCTTACATTTTTCTTTAGATTTTATACATTTTAACAGCTTATGATAGAAGAAGGAATTTAGAATTCTGAATGAATTCTAGGAGACTATTTATTCTAAACAGAATTCCAAGTACTATTGAAGTAAAAAAAATAGTTCATTATAAGTTTATTTATATGCGTTGATTTTGATTCAAAGACAACAACTGTATCATTTAGGATCAGTAATAACTGCTTTCGTTAATTGTTTTTGTTTATTACGATCTATCTCATAAATTACTTATTATTTATGTTGTTGATATAAACTATTATGAGTACTTCCATGAATTCTATATTTTTTTAAAAATATATTTCTGTATCAAATTTTTTTCATGCAATAAATTATATTGTGTTCAGAAAACGAAAAAAATAAATAAAAAAGTAACAATTTTCAAGTAGTATGCAAACTACGTACTCTTCGAAAAGTTCTCTATATTCTTTTTTTCATGAAAAAAAGTAATCTTTTCAATAAAGAATCTTTCTTCATCAAAAGCAGAATTTGAACAGTAAGTATGCATACCTTGTAAAGGGGTGGAATACAAAATAACTGATTTATCAAAACTGATTGATAAAAGCTAATTGATTTCTAATATTTTAGATTCAAATTAGTATTCTGAAGGAAAGTTGCAGCATTGCTATAAGCCATATATTTTTTATTTGTGTATTATATTTGATTAACGAAGTTCATTATACCGATAATGTGATCCATAGACAAAGTAAGCTTTAACTGTAACTTTCGTGCAGCTAACCTTACGTATATTGTAAAAATTTTCTCTTAAAAAATTATATATTTCTATATAAAATAAAAAGTTTATGGTTTAAAACCGTTTCTCATTAATGTATATGCATTCTTATGCGGAAATGCATTCTTATGCATATTATGCAGAAAAAAATTGATAGAATCTTCAATAATTGAAAAAGATACAGATTTCTTTGGTTATTATTATAATAAAATAAATAAAAAGTTATGTAAACTAATTTTTATCTGTGAAATCTTTTTTATCCTTTATTTTAATGTTTTGCTTTAAATGTTTTTTAATTATTCTTCCGTTGTATTATTATCTGCACTGAGAAAAAAAAGTATGGTAAAAACTACAAGAGTATGGCAAAATTTATCGTGTTGTGAGCAAAGAAAGAGCTCGGTAATTTCTACCGTTGAGCTTTGGTAGTGGTTTTGGTAAAATTAACAATAAAATATGGTTTTATAATAGGTGATAAAATTTGCTAAATAAATGTGATACATATTGATTTATTACTGATTTATTAAGATACCTTAGAGCATACATAAAAAAAAACATTTATTCTGTTAAAATAAATTTTCAGTTTTGTAACTCTCAGTAAATGTTTGGTAGTAAGAACTATGATTTTGAAAATCAGAACTTTCGATAAACCGTTACCATATCAATGGAAAAATTACGAAATTAATGGTTCAAATATCGCATATTTTGGTTTTATTAACTGGAATTATTGTTTTTTTATTCATTTATTTATTTTTTTAAACAAGAAATGTCTTTACTAAATATCATTACTATACGAAAATTTCATCCAAATTTTTCTCTCAATGTGCTGTTGTTACGTTTTTTACTTTGATTTATTATTCCAAATTAGAGACTTAAGACTAAAAAAAACAGGGATTCATTTTAATTATAAAGTAAAACTAAAACACAAAATTGTAGTGAACTTGTTAATTTTATGAAAACAAATCTGTGCTAATACAATGAAACATTTTGGGATCCTTCAATTAGATATTTTTAAATTTAGATGCATAAATTTGTTAATCATCAAAAAACAAAAAAAAAAAATGATTGTAACAATTTGAGAGAGAGGTGAGCGAAACGATTGGGGAGCAGAATGAACTTTATGAAAACGATGAATTCGCTTAAATGCAAACAAACCTTTTGCTGAAGACAGAAATTATTCAATTTAGAAGTAGAAACTTCATATTGAAGAAAAGATGTATTGTCCAGTAACTTGCTGATTGATTTTAACACGAAAAAAATGGCAAAATCAATGTTCTGTACTGTAATGAAATTTTTTGTAATAAAACCAAAATATATGCCATTTATAAACCATTCATTTAGTAATTATTCCGTTCATATGACAACGGTTTACCAAAAATTCTGATTGTAAAAACTATAGTTCTTATTACCATAAAATTAGTGAAAAATACAAAACTGAAAAGTAACATTTAATAAATTTTATCACATATTACAACACTATATTTAATGGTTTATTTAATTAAAATCATTACCAAAGCCCTTCGGTAAAATTTACAGAGTATGTTAGCGTTCCCATAGATCCAGAAACACGATAAATTTACACACGTTTTTATATTTTTGACCGCACTTTTTTTTTCAGTGCCGTAGACTATAAATTTTGTAGATTTTTGGTTATCGAAGATTTTTAATTAGGGACTTTGAAAACATTATTAATTCTAAAATACCTCATAGAGCCAGAGACACGGTAAGTTTATACATATTCTGCTAATCTTAACCAAACTTTTTTCTCAATGCAGTAGACCATTAATTCTGTAGATTTCTAGTTAGTGAAGATTTTTAATTAGGGACTTTGAACATTGTTATTTCTAGCATTTCTTTCATTTTGATGGAAACAAAGTAGAAAAGATTCAAGTTCAAGACATTCTTGTAATAAATTATATATATTTATTGCACATTATCAGCACTTTCCTTTGATTAAAAGGGTCATTTTTAAGTTTAACAAAATTTCGAGCATACAAATTTAGAAGAAAAGAAGAAAATGAATATGTTATGGAACCTTCCAATGCATCAACTAATATAGAATCATGGTAATTAGAATTAATAAGATTCTTTTCTAAGAATGAGAAAGTAGTCTGTGACTTGGCTGGACAGCTATTAATTATAGCCAAGCCTATGATTTAGTTTTAACAGAAGATTTAAAAATTTAAAACGAGTTAAATTAAAAAAAACTTTTCTCGAAGCCCTAAAAAATTAAAGTAAATTTTTTATGGTTAGTGTTTAACGGTCTCGAATATTTATATAAATGCAATTAAACAGTTGTAGCAAGACAAATTAATGATTTTCACTCAAATGTGATTACAAAAAAATGTTTTAATGATTATTTATTGAGAAAAGGATTAGATGAAACTAATAAATTGTAAGAATTATTCTATACATATATTGGCTTGACACATACTTTAGAATAGTGTGAAAACAAATACATGCAAGAAATAAAGAAATATATATCAGACTTATCACAATAATCAGACTTATCACAAGGTTGAAGTTAAAGATAAAATAAATTAACTGAAGTATAATTAAAATGACATAATTTGCTTGCAGTTTGATATTTTGAAAAGAAGAAAAAACCTATCATTATCTGAAACTTCATAGTTTTACTCTTGCTTTACTTGAATCCATTTGCGGCAGAAAAAGAAGAAAAAGGACCACCCTGAACAACTTTTGATCTAATGATTGGATCTTCACGATTTATAATACCATTTAATAAAAGATTATTTACTTAATATGCTCTCTTAAATATACGACTTCTTTAAAAATTTGATTTCTCAGTAACTATTCAACCGATTTAGTTTAAAATATCTATTTTGCCTTGTAAAACAACATACTTTAAAATAGTATAAAAAATTGTTTATCTAACAATTCAAAACTTTTTCCGCTATTACTTAATAAAATGATAAATATTTACTAAATTTTTTTTTTTGCGTGGAATTATTTTTGGATAAACGAAATTTATAATTGTGGTCAAAAATTTTTCTATTTGCTTAAAAAGTGCTCGAGATAAGACGAAATAGGCAAAAAAATATAATTAACACTAAGTGGTCCAAACTTTGGATCACTCTCCTGACCAAACTATTGGGACCGTATTTCCCAGATTGCGGTTGCGTATATTTTGGGGCCCTATATTTTGGGGTTCAAAAATCCGAATCCTTTGTAAAAAGTTTTTTTTTGAGAAATTGCGTTTTTCTGTTTGATTATCTTAAAAAATCGTCTGCACTAATTAATTAGTATATTTCAGGTCACAACCGCGGACCATTCGGAGGGAGTCCTAGAACGTGAAGAACCAAGCTTTAAATCAAAAGTTATCCAGGGTGGTCTGTGTTCTTGGGCGCACTTTACATTCTAAAAAGACAAATACACAGTAATACCAGAAAATCTTTAGGAAACCTTGATTCCATAGACTTTTCTTGTAACGTTGTTACTACATTAAACTTTTTAAACATAGTGTGTTTAATGCATTAACGTTTAAGTCCCAGTTTTCTGTAGTTATTTTAGTATGTACTGCAATTTTTTTTGCGGTTTAATTTACCGGGAAGAGTTCAAACCGCGGTATAGTGTTCTCTTAAAAGGAAACTAACTAAATAAAATTGAATTGAGCCTATAATTAATCGCTATTTTCATATGCTAATTAGTGTTTTAAAGTTAGCTTAATCATGCTTGAAAAGTCCAACAAAAGCATACACCTGAAAATCGGGGTCGTCGATGAATGAAACATACGAGAACGAAACATACGTGAACACATCACATAAGAACAGGATAAAGCTCCAATTAAATTCCGCCTAAAAGAGTAGGATGAAAGATAAAAAATTTTTCCCAAGAATCCCGCCCGAGGATTTTAATTCGACCTCACGCAGGTGCGTTACTCCCGCTAGAAGAAGATCCAAAAGATGAAGGTCAAGATCTACGTTATAAGGTGGACTTACAGAAAGAGAGTTGTAAAGTTAACTTTTGTTGTTCCCCAATTTAAAAAAAGAAATAGGACAACAAGACGGACTTTTTCCTTTGTAAGGATAAGACCATATTGCATCATTAGAACGAAGAAGAAAAAAAAAAGAATTCGAAAAGAGAGTGTTAGCTTGTCAGTGTGTATATAATTCGCCGTCTTTTATTCAAGAATGTGTGTCTTTGATGCTAGTCATTAAAAAGCAATGTTGTTGTATTTATCTATTCAAAACAATCTACTAGATTTTGGTTGATGCAGTTAAACTTTTATTTTTAGAAAAAGACAAGACGGGTTATTTAGCCTGTTGTTACTTTAGACAAAAATAGTATTTGTTTCCTTTGTTGCGGTGCAATGCTGTGTTTTTGCAACTCAATGGGAAGATGATAATGATGTCGTATTAATGATGTTTGTAAAACTAAGTTTGAAACATTTCTTAGAACAGTTTCAAACTGCATCATGATTCATTTTAATTCCACCAGAGATAGATTTGTCTTAAATTACAAAGAAATCTTATTATTTTTTTTCCTATTTAACAGGCCAACCTATTAATAGTATTTTTACGAAACTTTAAGTCAATCAGAGAAAAATTATTGGAGAGAAATAACTAGAAAATCTTCCCATAAGAGTAAAAATAGTAAAAAATTCTAAAAACTTTCTTTTAGAAGTCGGTAAGATAGGTTGAACACCGACCCACCCCAAGGGGGTATACGGAGATAAAAGTTAAATTATTACATTAAAAAATTTCTCTAAAAGCTAAAATTACAATAGAATTTTGCCAAATGACAGTGGTGGTGATTAGTTAAAAGTGGATTAACAATAACATTTGACAGTTAAAAACATGTTTTAAGGGAAATGAAATCCAATAGCGCCGGTGTAAATGTCGAGAATTAAATGATTATAATAATAAGGAAACAAGAGATAAAAAAAAATCTCAAAACTAAAATCAATGAAAGCCTAAGTGAAAATGTCTAAAAGTAAAAGTCTGATTAGAAGTCGATGAAGTCTAAAATCAAAAGTAGATAAAATTTCAAGGAAGTCGGTAGACGGTATTTTTAGAAGTCGGTAAATACAATTTTATTGAAATTTTGCTCGTCGCTTTCAAATAGAACTCACTTAATCACAAATTATTTTACAAGATTTTAAAGAAAATCGTACTTTTATCTATGTAAACTTTATTGTATTTTTATTCTGTATTTTCAGCCACAAATACAAATTCCAATTTTTTTAAATCTTTCATTAAAACGCAAGCTATACTCAACTAATAAAAAAAATTTTTTGTTTGTTCCTCTTCATATAAAGTTATCATACGTTTTCTTGTCCATCGCAAAGTAAGTCTTCTAAGTGATATAAAATATTTTTCTTTATTCCGTATAAAGTTATCAAGTTACCATGAGTTTTTTTGTTCATTGCAAAGTATATTTTTTAATAAGCATAAAGTAGTTAGTATGTTTTTTCTCCATATTGTGCTGTTTACGTAAAGTAAAGTAAAGTAAAGTAAAGTAAAGTAAAAGTAAAGTAAAGTAAAGTAAAGTAAAGTAAAGTAAAGTAAAGTAAAGTAAAGTAAAGTAAAGTAAAGTAAAGTAAAGTAAAGTAAAGTAAAGTAAAGTAAAGTATAAGTAAAGTAAGCTCATAACTTTCACACAACTTACAGTCTGAATGCAAAATAATTCATTACACGAAAAGTGTCTGTATGTGCCACATTTAAATAAAAAATATTACTTCTGAATAAACAATAAAAGGAAAATGCAATTTGTTTGAAAAATAATTCGATAAACAACGGGATTTTGAATCCTTTCAAAGTTTACAAGCACAACATAAGTTAAATTCATAACTTTTACTCAACTTATAGATTTGATACAAAATATTCGTAGCATATAAAGTATCTGAATATGTCTTATTTTTTACAAAAATAAAACATAATGGTGCAATGATTTCGTCTTCCAATTTATAGAGAAAAAATTTAGCCCTCATTGACATCAATTTGTCTTGTACACGTTTATTTGATCAACTTTCATTTTTGAAAATGTAAATATTTATTAGACTCTGATATTTCTCTTTTATAAGCTTTTTCCCTTAAAATGAGAATGATTTAATTAGTTTTATATTACTATTACTTTTTTTAGAACAGAGAATTCCATTAAAAATATTAAAATTCAGAAGATATTAACTCAATTTCAAAATCACGCTTTAAACTTTCCAAAAATTAGGATTTACATTTTATTTTTCAGGAAAAAATGTTATTCATTCTAATATTTCAATTAATTTGTTTGAGTTTCTATTGATAACGACATATGCAAATTATATTTGATTTTTATATCTACTTTAAACAATAGATGAATTATCTAATTGTTATTAAAGCAAGAAACCGCCTCTGGCTTTGTTTCTTACACAAATGATCTAACAAAGTAGTTTCAGTTATTTTTAAGTTAATTATTATGGTATAGTTAAAATTGCATCAATTATTTTTTATATTTTGAAAAATGCTAAGATTAATTGTGTTTTAATTTAACTTTCAAATGAACTCATTTATTTTTATTAATAACTTTGTATTATTTTTGTCATCATTAATAATCTTACCATTTATTTATGAATTCATCACTGATATAATTTCAATTATTTTTTACACCATTGATATTTTCTCATATAACACTAGGAAACAATTTTTTTTGTTTTCCGCTGCATGAGATTGTTTAATAGATCTTAGATAATTTTGTATCATCGAATTCAAATAAGTAATCGGTTTCCATTCCCAAGGTATAGTTTTTTAAGGAAATTTTTAGTACTATTTTTTTGTGAAAACGTGTAAGTTTAAAAACATTATGGTCGCATAAATGCTGCGACAAACTAAGGGAGTTAGAACACATCATCAGGATTAAAATGCCATAGGAAACAATGCCTAGAAATGTTGTCGTGCGCCGCTAGGGGCACTTCTCTATCGTGAATTGTTTCTTTGTGTGCTTCAGAACAGGTCATAACAGGGAAAAGCCCCCAGTCGAGTATAAGAACATTACGGGCATGGATTTTTATGCAATTTTAATCCTGTTAATGTACTATAGCTCTCTTAGTTTGTCGCAACATTTATGCGACTCCCTATTACTACGCTTTTAAATTAGTACTTTTTGACAAAAATTTCTTAAAAAATGTTATTTTAAAATCTGCAACTTTAGGAACAAAACTAATTTTAAATTTGAAATCCCCACAACCGAATAAGGCAAAATCAAGTATTTGTATAATTACAACAAAAAATTTGTTTCCTAGTGTTATAAATATAGGATGTAAATGTTGCGTTCTTAATTGATTAAAAAAAGAACTTTGCATAAGTAAACGGCTTTCCGATATTGACCGAGTTATTGTCCCCTATTATCTTGTCGTTCAAATTTAATTTTATAACCAAATATCATATTTAAGAAAAATCCAATAAGCATGCAAAAATATTTGCAAGAAATAAATCTAGAAGCATTCATCTATTATCCCAGAATATATTTAAAACAACTTTGTTATAACATATAGGGAAAACATATGAAAGAAATCTTTTATATCCCCCATTATCAAAAAAATCAATTTTAGAAATTAAAAAAAAAAATAATTACAATTTCACCCTTTTCACGAAGTTTTTTCTGTGATGAAGGAAATATTAAACATAATTTCCCATATTTTTTTCAAATGAAAAAGGAATTGAAAAGAGAATGAATTTCGATTCCTTTTTGCATCAATTTAGAATATAGAAGTGTGATTATATAGTATTCATATTATTAAGATGCAGAAGTGAGTGATAATATTCATATTGTTAAAATCTAAAGCAGTGTATGTCATTATACGAGTATTATTCAATTTATTAGAACGTAGGAATGTTTTACAGCATTATGCAGTCATATTATTGGAATTTATATACATTTTATTAAAATTTTCATCTTATTAAAATATAGAAGTAAGAATGTTATATTATTTATTTTATTCGAATTTATTTATTAAAATTATTTGCTATCAGATTTGTAACATTAAATAATTGTTTGAATGAATTTTAATAATTACAAATTTTAATTATAAATTCAGTAAAAATGTTTTAAAACTGAAACTATTCTCTTGTAGAAGTATTAGATCTGAATTTACTGTAAAAAAGTATGGACAAAACTACCAGAATATGGTAAAATTTACCGAATTTCTAGCACTATGGGAGCACCAAAAAGCTCGGTACTTTTCTCTGAAGTGTATTGGTAATGATTTTGTTAAAATTAACACTAAAATATGGTTTTATAATGTGTGATGAAATTTGATAATTGTAATAAAATTTTATAACTTTATCATACCTAAAATCATAGCATAAAAACCGTTTACACTTAACTTTCAGTTTTGTATTTTTTATTATATGCTTAGAAAAAACTTGAAAACCAGAATTTCCGGTAAACCGTTAGCACATGAACGAAAAATTACTAAATGAATGGTTTGTCTACCATTTATTTTGGTTTTTATTAAAACATGAAAAAAGGAAAGAAAAAAAACAGAGATGTATTATCATACAGTACAGTTATTTGCCGGAATTTTTTTTCTTCTTGTTTCATGGGCAATTTAAATTTGATTATTTTTATTATCTGCAAATTGACCGCTCTAAATTAAATTGATTTTCAGTTATACGACTCCTGTTTTAGTGTAAGATAGCTAAATCGAATTTTAGAGCAACAATTGGTATCATTTTCAAACTTCTAAATGTCACCAAAAAGTTCTTCTTTTTCACTTACATTAAAGGTATGCATTTTAAGAGATTTAGGATCAATAGTTTTCTTCTATTGTATTTTTTCTATTGTATTTTTTCTATTTTACTTTTTCTATTCTATTTTTTCTATTTCTGAGTGAATTGCTGACCATACTTCTGTGATTCCAAGCTCTTTGCTTGCCTTTTAATATCTTTTCTCCAATTTGCTTGCAAACCTTCAACTGAAAAAATAGTTAAATAAATTGAAAATAAAAAAGGATTTAGGGCTATTTCGTAATTGAAAAAACAACGTAAAAGATATATCATGTTATAATCTTCATTTTCCGACATTCTATTATTCGATATACTTGGTTACCTGATTTCCTTCCAACTTGAAAATAGACATATGGGAAGAGTATGCTAATGTTTATATTCAAGAAATCGGAAAGAAAATTCGCTGATTAGGATCAAAATATCAATTAAGAGCGTTATATCATACATTTCTCCCATTGCCTCGTGATGCATCAATTCTCATTTCAGGTATATCCGGATTTGCCGTAATCGATAATCATAATAACCGCGTGTGATTTTCAAATCTCAATTCGTGAACCATGCGTTAAAGGGCCAAAAAAAAAAATGGTACCAACGATTGCCTACTTACCGTTAAAAATAAAAAGAGAAGGAAAAAAAATTTCGGTAAAATGACCGCACTGTTTGGTAAGGACATATTTCTGGTAAATGAAACCAAAGCATACAGTATTTAAACTATTCGTTTGGTAATTTTTCCGTTCATATGGTAACGGTTTCCCAGAAATTCTGGTCTTCAAATTATACTTCTCATTACTACTCATTTAGTAAAAAAAAACAAAATCAAAAATAATATTTTTAAAACCCACGTTTTTGTAGTGGAGATAATAATTAAAAAATGAAAATTTGAAAAACGAAAAACGTGGGGCGCATGATAGTAACACATACATAACATATAGTAATGCATAGCAGTAATGTTATATTAGTGTGTGCATGTGTGCTAGTGAGAATATGTGTATATATATCTGTAATTGTAATTGTATCTGAATGTGTATGTGAATGTGGAATATGTTTATGTATATGCATGTGTATGTGGATGTGGATGTATATGTGCATGTGTATGTGGCTGCACATGTGTATGAGTAAGAAAATGTGTATATGTATGTGTATATGTACTGTAATGTATTTCATGCGCCCCACGTTTATCGTTTTTAAAATTTTTATTTTTTAATTATTATTCTCCACTACAAAAACGTGGTTTTTAAAAATATTATTTTTTATTTTGATTTTTTTTGTACTCACTTCCAAAATCTCAATTTTTTCACTCACTGTACACAAAATTTTTCAACTGACATGTGACACTAATTTGAAATAATTGAATCGACAACAAAAGACAATCTCGAAAATACTAATTTTTCTTTCATTTTAATTTTATTTTACTTTGTATGTCTCCTTTCTTTTCATTTTCATGCATTGTCATCCAATTCTGAACTATGTGCCAAATTTTGAAGTCTGTAGCTGGTCGAGAAGTTAGCTAAAAATCGATTACAAAATTCCACCCGAACAGACAGACACGAAGGCAAGTTAATATAAACGTGGTAAAAAGCACAAAGCTGAAGAGTAAACTTAACCGAATAAATGGTTTTTATGCCATGCTCTAACATATCATTATAAAATTACCAAATGTTACCATATTTACCAAATTTTATCACATATTATAAAAAACACGTTTTATTAGGATAATATTGTTAAAATTTACTGCAACCTAAAAATGGTGCTAAGTAGAATCATACAGGGTGTTCCAAAATTCTCTTTACAACTACAAAAATTCATAACTTCGAAAATAAACAAGATATTTATATTCTGTCTTTTGCATGTATTACTGCAACTAATAAAGCTTTGTTTAGTACACTTACACATGCGCACCATTGGTGGCCCTAAGCACTTCCAGTCTGTAATCAATTTAAAGCCAGGTGATGTAAAGATAATTTTGGAACACCCTGTATTATCGTACTTCTTCCACTTGATTACACGATACTAAGGTTCAGCTTGAAGAGAAACCTCATTCAATTTAACACCATGTAAAGATTGCAACAGATTCCTCCCCCAATATTGCTTATTGTACCATACCGATATGGTTTGGAGCAGGACGTAAAATTTCCAGTCTCAAGCTCGCCAACGGCGATCAATTAATTAAGGATGGCAAGTACGTTTCATACTTTAAAATGTTGAGTTTTAGAAATTTATATGATCCTAGACTATCTCCCTTTTTTTAAAAATACTTTAAAGTATAAAAAAAACGATTTTGAACTCGAAAACACTAGATATAATTGAAAAGCAATAAATTGTACTTTATTTTTGTAAATTAATATCTACTTGTTTTATACAACTTAACCACCAAACTTCTTGTCAACAGCATTACAGTTACATTTCCTGGATGAAATACGAAAAGTGACAGAGAATTTATTGATCTCAGTGAATTAAGTGACCGTTTAACCAAAGGTTGTTATTCATTAAAAAATATATTAAAAAAAAACTAAGTTCGAAATGTTGAAAAATATTTTGAGAATTTGGGAAACAGGTAGAAATCAGGTAGCAGAAGTCCTGCAGTATGGCAGCGTGGGATGCAGATTATCACAGAAAGTTTTTTCGTCTCAGATTCTTAAAAAAAGAATAAAAAAAAGGGGGGGGGGAATATAGAGACTAATTTTTTATCATTGACGATTCAAATTAAGTTAGAGAGACATAAAGTTTTATATTATAAATAGATTGATTGTCTTGAAAAGGACATAGATATTCTGAAAACCAAAAAATGGAGGACAGTCGCCGAAAACCTGGAAAAGACTTTTGGAGAATTCCAGGGCCCTTTCAATGCTGTCGCGCCACTGAAGAAGAAGAAGAAGAAGAAGAAAGTTTTATGCATAATTTGTAGATATCTTTGCAAATTTTGCTACATATCTGTTAGATCAAGCTGAAATTTTACAACAATAATTTCTGTCTGACTGCGCTTGGGCTGAAGACAAATTTTCAATCGATTTATGGAGATAGTGCTGTGGAATTACTCCGAAAATTATGCTACCGAGACAGAAAAAAATTGGATCACAAAGATAAGTTAAGTTCGCTTAATAGAGGATTTATCGCGCTTTTTAGAAGTTATTTTATGAAAAAAAAAAATCTCAGATGTTCATCTTTCCTAAAAAAAAAGTTTGCAAAAAAGAGAAACTCGCTAAATAAAAGTTCAACTGTATTTGAAGCAGTCACTCCTAAATATTCGTCAATTTCAACCTTCTACACAGTTTAAGTGTTCAACATTCAAAACTGGTGATGGTCAAATAATTGATCTAATAACCAAGCTTTGTAGAGGATAAAAAATGGTTTACTTTACCAAAATTGACTGCAGGAAAACGGATTTTAAATAATATTTAACATTCGGCAAATATTATTTTTAACCATGCGGCATTTGAAAAGACGTCAGACATTGAATTAATTTGACAGCCGCAATTTCGTAAACATTTAAACAGATCGATCATCTCATTTAATGATATCATTTGACACAGTTTTTGCATCTTCATTCTTTCCCCCAGAATAATTCCAGCAGCCAAACCTTTTCCTGGTAACCACACCATTAACAATTAATTAAGTTTTGGCCGAAGTCAACAAAAAGAGATGCTATTAATTAGCAAACAAAAGGAATCAATGCTTTTCTCCATAATCTAGTCCGTCTTTTATGATTTATCTTGCCCAACGATCTATCAACTTGCCATCTTATTTGCCTTTGTCTTAAAGTTGAACGTGTTTCTTTCACGAAAAAGGCTGAGAACTGAAAGGAAAAGGTTAAACTGAGTGATTAAGCCACAGGCTAGGTTCCTGGACACAAACTACTGAAACAATGCATTCACTTTGGTTTATGTTCTCCTTTTCACACAAGTGGCATCTTTTAATGACATATCACCTTGCAGCAAGTCTTACAAAATTAATAATCCACAAGTGGTTTATTTTAACCCTGAGCCATCTGAGTTGTTGGCCGAAATACCAACAATTTTATACTAGATTTAACCCATGGGTAATGCGATCTATTTTTGAAAAAGTCAATGTCTGAGTTGTTCTTGTGGCTTCATGGAAATTCCATAACAACCTACGCTTTTTCAAAAACACAAAAAGAGCATATTTTAGTTGGAAATTCTTAAGTCAAATTGTTTCATCAGAACAAATATTTCTTCTTCAAAAAAGACTTTTCATTCCAAATTTAATTTCTTCTTAAGTATAGAAATTTCTTCTACAGTTAAATTTCTTCCTCGGTAATGATATTTCTTTCTAAGTAATGAGATTTTGTTCCTGATTATATTTATTCTTCGGTAATGATATTTCTTTCTAAATTAAGTTTTTTCTTTGGTAATTATATTTCTCTCCAGATTAAATTTCTTTCCAAGTAATGAAATTTTGCTCTTAATTATAATTATTCTTCGGTAGGGACATTTCGTTCTAAATTATGTTTCTTTTTAGGTAATTATATTTCTCACTAAATTAAATTTCTTTCAAAGAATTGACATTTTGTTCTAAACTATATTTCTTTCTAAATTAAGTTTCTTTCTAAGAGATCAGATTTAGTTCTAAATTATACTTTTTCTTCGTAATGATACTTCTTTCTAAATTATGTTCCTAAGTAATGAGATTTAATTTTAAATTATATTTCTTCTTCGATAATAATATTTCTTTCTGAAGTAAGTTTCTAAGCAACGAGATTTAATTCTAAATTATATTTCTTCGTCGGTAGTGACATAGCTTTCTAAATTAGGTTTCCTTCTAAGTAACGAGATTTCGTCCTAAATTATATTTATTCTTTGATAATGATATTTCTTTCTAAATTGTGTTTCTTCTTTGGTAATTATATTTCTTTCTAAGTTAAATTTCCTTCAAAGAGTCAACATTTTATTTTAAACTATGTTTCTTCTTCGGTAATATTTCTTTCAAAATAAGTTTCTTTCTAAGAGATCAGATTTCGTTCAAATTCATACTTTTTCTTTGGTAATGATATTTTTTTCTAAATTAAATTTCTAAGTAATGAGATTTAATCCTAAATTATATTTCTTCGTCGGTAGTGATATCCCTTTCTAAATTAGGTTTCTTTCTAAGAAATGATATTTTGTTCTACATGTTTTTTCTTTGTTAATGATATTTCTTTCTAAATTAAATAATGAGATTTCGTTCTAAATTATGTTTGTTTTTCGGTAATGATTTTTCATTTTAAATTAAGTTTCTTTCTAAGTAATAAGATTTTGTTTTTAGTTGAATTTCTTCTTCAGGGATTTATTGCTGTGTTAAATTTCTTCTTCGATAATGAGATTTATTTTGGACTTGAGTTTCTTTTTAGCGCTATTTCAGGTTTATACAAATAGCGTTATAACAATTGTTCAAAAAAATCTTACCAAAACTCTACATTTTAAGAATTTTTCTATATAAATATTCCTTTAGATAATGAATAGCGTTTCACAAATCATTTTTTAAAAATTTTGCAATAAATGGAAATACATATATGTAACACAAATATTCGTCAAGCAATGATCGAAATTTAACTTATTAATTTCGTAGAAGATAGAGTTAATAACAAGAGTTACGGTAATTAATCTTTATTTTATCATAAACAACATTTTTAAATATCTGCAAAAAAACAATTATAAAATAATAAAGTTTGGTCTCATTAACATTAAAAAAAATTTGCGTTATGCAGCTCTAAAAGTTTTTATTTAGCACTTAAAGCACTTAAATTGTTTTTGTACGGATACAAACTTTACGAATAAAATTAAATTGATTCATAAACCTATAAGAAACAGTCAATAACAGCAGTTTAAATTGTGTATAATTACCATAATAAAAAAATCAACTCGTAGATTTGACAGATTTTTTTTAATGAAATCAATTTAAACTAGTTTGGTTTTTCACTTTCATGCAATGAAAAATATTACTTTTGACATTTTAAAATGAATTAAAAACTTTTCTTTTGATTGCAATTATTTTGAAATGTCTGAAAACTTAAAAATTATCTAGTTAATAAATGTTTAAGCTGAACATTTGAAATTACATAGTGAAGATTTTAAAATTTTGTTAACGCTGCCTGTTGACCATTATTTCTAAGTGAATATGTTTCATTAGCATATAACCTCAAAAATCAAGATAAAAAAAGTAGCTAACAATGAATAGCATTATCATGCTAGTTAAAAACAAAATAACCTTTAAATTAAAACGAGTGTTTAGAAGAATTTATCAAACTTTGGAAACAACGTTAGAATTTATCAAACTTTGGAATTTATAAAACTTCATATAGGCTTAGAAGCAATATTAAGCAAAAAAAGGTTATTTAAAACTTAAAAAAATCATTTGAAAAATAATTTATTTTGAAACTAATTATGTTTAACAATCAATATTAGACTTTTATTTTTCAATACAAAAATTGTTAAAAATGAACTTGCTTCATTTTTTTAGACTGAGTTTATAAATATATGGTACAAATACCTTGTGTGTAACTAGTATTATCATCAGTTAAAAATAAAAAAATAATTTTCTAATTGAAACAAATGTTTAGAAGAATTTATCAAACTTTGGAAGTAAGGCTGGAATTTATCAAACTTTGGAATTTATAAAACTTCGGATAGGCTTAAAAGAAACATTAAACAAAAAAAGGTAATTTAAAACTTAAAAAAAAAATTATCTAAAAAATTATTTATTTCGAAATTCATTTCATTTTAAAATTGTGTTTTGAAATAAATACAATATTTTGATTTTTCAATGAAAAAATTGTTAAAAATGAACTTGCTTTATTTTTTTAGATTGAACTTATAAGTATATGGTACAAATACCTTCTGTTACATATTAAATTCAATTGAAACTTTTAAATAAAAATTAGAACACATATAAAGTTTTAACAGAATATCAAACTAATATTAAAAACAATATGTAATGAAACTAAAATTGAGTTCTCTAAGATTCATATAATGATACTTCGTCATAAATGTATCTTTGAATTTCTCTATTTGAAAATCAAGGTCAATATAAATATATTTTCCTGAGTATTGTGTTATAGTTATAGTTAAGGTTAAAAATCTTCACCTTAACAGTCTTTATTAAACTCTCTTAAAGTCATTATTTTATTTATTTTTAAGCGGATCTCTCTTATCACATGTTATTGTATGAAACAATTTAATAGACGAGTACTTTAGATGAATACAAATTGCTTCATTAAAGAATTTATGCTAACTTATGTATTATTAACAGCTTTATCACGTTTTAGCTCTTAGCTTATTGCGATTCATTTTCCTTTTGTTTATAACCACTGAACTTAACAAAACTGTTGAGAAAAAAACTATTTGATTTATACCATGATATACAAATTGATACTATGTAACTGTGTCAAAAGTAATTTGTATTTTTACATCTTAAAAGCGACCTAAATTATGAATAATTCCTTACATAAATTTTTTAAAACAATTTGCTAAGCATGAATGATAATATAATAAATAGTAGAATGTATTTTGAAAATATAACTAAGTAAGAGTCCTCTCTTATTGCTTGAAAATTTAACTAAATTTCCTTAAAAAATGAGAAACTAAAAAAAAATTAATCACATAAATTCGATATTTTCAGATTATTGGAAAAAAATAATTATAATAAAATACATCTTACTAGACTTTAAATGAAATTTAAAGTTTTCAATTAACAATAAGTTCTAATGCACTGTAAAATGCAAAAAAATATCTGCTGAATTTACGGAAAAAAAAACAATCAGCTAGTGTGCTGTATAAAAACCTTTTATTTCCCAGAAAAATACTGTTATTTAAATACAGACGCCTGCTTTTAAGCAGATAAGTACTGTTATGTTAACAAACAAACTCCGTTAGTTTAGCAGAAAACTCTATAAAGTAATGTTACCAGCTTTTAAGAAGCTTAAAAGCTTTTGACATTGAGCACTACCTTAAATTAATCATTCTACCAAATTAAAAATACGTGCTCAAACTTAATTCTACCAAAAGAAAAATACATGCTCAAACTTAATTCAACCAAAAGAAAAATTCATACTAAAATTTAATTCAATCCAAAAAAAAAAAAAAAAAAAAAAAAAAAAAAAAAAAAAAAAGCCTTATGCAGAAAGAAAAATACAGATTTCAAGTCAAAAACTTCAATTTCTCTTTGCTTTAATGGATTAAATTAGTTTTAAAACCAAAGTCCAATATATGAATGTTACTGGTTTCTAATAATTAAATTATTTAAAACGCGCATTTTCACTAAGAAGGTTATTTAATTTTCTTTTTTAAAATCATTTTCTTGTAAGAAATAACATTGATATAAAAATAACTTATGTTTTGAATTTATAAATATGTACTTATTAATAATTATCCAATTATCACTAAGAAGCAATAAAAAATTTATTGCTAAAGAAATATGTAGCACTACAAATGAAAGAATTGATTTGAAAACTGAAAAGAATCAAAAATAGAAATTTTTAAAAAAAAAAAATGTATATTGTATCCGATTGAGAAATAAGAAATGCGTATTATTTAATGAAGATGTATGAAAATTACTATGAATGTAAATGAATGACTATTAAAGTAATAATAATGAACTTTCAGAAAAATAATACAAAGATTTTAAAAAAATTGCTTAGGCGAACCATTCTGTCGTTTAAAACCCACGTCAAAATATATGTTTTCTTAACCTTAGAATAAAAAGTGCTTGAATTAGTGTTTTATTTGAATGACCACGCTTTTTTATTCTATTTACCTGGGAGCGTTTTTTGAATGTTGATAGTTCCACTTTAAGAACTTGTTTTTATTTATGAGTATTCACTATTTTTGTATTTTTATGATGGACTATCGTATCATGTATTTTCCCACGGCATACATACATCGTGAAAAAGTTGCTTCGTTAACGCCTATAAAAATATGAATGTATGTTTGGATTTGGATGGAGTTTTAACTAACACTCAGTTTTAAGTCAGAATAATCATAATGAATTTTTTTTGATCATATGAATTATATTTTTGATAATTTCAAATTTAGTTTTTAAATAAGAATCATAACGAATGATTTTCTTGATCATATGAAATATATTTTTAAGAGTTTCAAATTTAGTTTATAAATAATAATCATAATGAATTACTTTCGGTATAAGATTCTCAAAAGAGAAATTTAGAATTTTTTATAATGTAAACGAGCGAAATATGAATGGATGCTTAGATTTTGATGAACTAAGATACTAGTTTTATGAATAGGAATTATAATAAATTAATTTCGTTAAGGAAGATTCATTAGAATAGATTTATTTAGAATATTTATAATGCCTGCTTTTAAAATAGGAATGTATGCTAAGATTTAGGTTGGCTAAAGCTTTAACAATAAAGAATTCATTTTGTTACAAAAGAATCTTTAATGACATATTTAGAAATTTTTTATCGTACAAAATCTGATTGGATGCTTGGATAGAGATGAAGATATAAGTTTTTAAACAGGAATCGTAATGATTTAATTTTGTTAAAAAGAGTCTTAAAAAACAAGGTTAGGATAATGCGCCCTTGTAAGATAGAAATGAATGGTAGGAGTTCGGTTGACTGAAGTTGTATCTTTTTAACACTAAGGAATTTATTTTATTAAATAAGATTTTTAAACATCAAAATTAGAATTTTGATAATGCACACATAAAATATGAATAGTTTTCAATTGAGAATCATAATAAATTAGTTTTATTAAAAGTAATCATAAAAATTAAATTTTGAATATTTATATTTTATGCATATAAAATATGAAATGGTGCTAAGATTTAAAGTAAGTAAAATTGTATTTTTGAACTATTGATATATAGATTAATTTTGCTTAAAGATTCTCAAAAGATAAATTTAGAATTTTTTCAATGCATTGAAAATAGGAATTAGATTGACTAAGATATTTTTTTAAAAATATTATTCACAGTAAATTTATTTTGTTAAAAAATTCATTGAAGACATATTTTAAATTTTTATTATTTTGGAATATCAAAGTTGATTTCCTTTTCAAAATAAACTGAAATAAAAACAATGCTTTGAAACTTATATTATGACACAATTAAACAAATAAAATTTTAGGTCAGCTTAAAAAAATAATAAAAAAAAAATTTAATTTTCGAAAAATTTGATTTTTAATTCTTAGTTTTCTTATAAACAAAAATCTGTTTTGAGCGTATTGATGCTTTAGATTTTTATTTTTACATCACAGAAAATAATTAGAATTTTCTTGTAAATTTTGGTGTATATGAAAAAAACCCTAATGTTTATCTAAAGAAAACTTAATTATTTTCTGTAATTTTTAAGGTATGGCATATACATTGAAAAAAGGTTACATAATTGGAAGGTAATTGAACTAAAAAGTAAGATTTTAAGGTTTGTGAAGATTAAATTTCTGTATTGATGTAGTTACTTCTTGTAGTTGAACAAACCAAATTTCATTTCTTAACACTTTAATTATTTTTTAGAATTTAATTTCTAATTTTTAATTTTTAGCGAAATGAAAATGTTTTTGAGCTTATTGAAGATTTAGATCAATATTTGCACATAATATATCAATACTTAACAGCATATAAAGTTGTACTGCATTTATCAATATATAACAGCATATATATTTGTACAGCTAGAAGCTTAAAACTTGCTTAAATATTTATCTTATTCCTTATATAAACTCTTATAATATGTCCCGACACATTTGTCTGTAAGGGGACATTTTAAACCTTATAAAGAATTTTTAAAAACAACTAATCATATTTTGAAGCACCTTTTTTTATTCAAATAAATTACTATTTAAATTAGTATTCAGAAAAAACCGCTAAATTATAATTTTTTTTTAACCTTACTAAAGGTTTTCAAAAGCAATCTTGCATTCTTAACTGTATTGTAAGACTAAAAATAAGATTTTCATTAAGGAACATTCTCACATGGTCAAAACTTTAATCAAAATCTCAAACTTTAAAAAAAAAAGTAGTTTGAAGAAGAGGTCGTGAACCTGAGGCCATTATTAGCATATTTTGCAGGTGTTACCGTAGCTGTGTATGCCTAATGGCCCTGAGGCTTTGCAGAAGCGGCATTCGTATGTATCTATTTCCAACCGGCGCATTCATTCAATGGGCCTCAGAGTACGCGGCGACCTCTAAACCTAAAAACACCTTTGCTCAACTCTTTCTTCATGAATTTCCAGAACTGAACAAGTGTTGACCTAAGATGCCGTTAGAACAAAAATCAAATATTTCTAGTGGAAAGGAGCAGGAATAGGAGGACATGCCAAAAGTCAAAACATTTGACTGATGTTTTTTTAATGGAGATGGAAAAGGGAATGGATTTTTATAAAGGTGCCCTTTCAGATCTTATAGTGCCCCAAAGGAGTAAATGAATTAAAAATCGAACTGCTTAAGATCTGAATTTGATACAATGAATTCATGATGAGGCTTTCGTTTCAAGACCAGCAATTTGTCTTGCATTTTAAATTCAAAAAATGAAAATGTATGTCATCAGTGCAGATTTTCCCTTAATAAAATCAGTTTTTTTTTTATCATTATTGTTTGAAATTCATGTTTGGGATGAATATTATTATTTCATTTCATTACCGTCTACCTGAGTATTGGGATTTAGTCAATAATAATCTTCTTATTCTCGTAGTTTTGAACATACTCGGAAGACAAGGGGACTCCTTCGTCAACTTTTGATGAAGAAGTTCATCTGTGTTAATAACTTATATGAGAGGAAAGCCTCCAGCAGTACGTTTGGTGACAATGCAGTATAATCCATATTTTGTACATTTTCGCAGATATTTGAAAGATTTTAAAACCTTTGTTTATTTTGAGTTACGGATTCCTAAAGTCTAATGAATGTATATTTTTTTTAATCTTGTCTGATTTTCGGTTATTAGCAGTCGAAACAAGCTGGAAGGGTACGGATTTTAAATAAAATAAGATAGAAATGAATATAATAATAAATAAAATAAGACTTGTATAAATAGAAAAGAGAGTGTAATTTCTTTTTTGTTATAAAAACAATTGGTGTTGCCTCAATTATAAAAAAAATGAATCCTTGTACGCGGAAAAAACATTCTGGTAAAGTTACCGCAAAAACTTAATAAAAAAACAATTTTGATTAATAAAACCAAAATGTACAGTATTTAAACCATTAATGAGACAAGTTTTTCGTACATATGGTAAAGGTTTACTGGAAATTCTGGCTTTCAAATTATAGTTCTTATTACCACACACTTAGTAAAAAATGCAAAACTATAGAGTAAGTTCAACCGAATAAATAGCTTTAATGTCATGCTCTAATGTATCATTATAAAATTACTTGATTTAGCAACACTTCTTAAATTTTATCACATATTATAAAACTATATTTTATTGTTAATTTCACCAAAATCATTACCAAAGCTCTTTAGTAGAAATCAACGAGATTTTTGATGTTCTCATAGAGGCAAAAACATGGTAAACTTTACCATACTCTCTACATACTTTTTCTCAGAGTATGAACAAATTGCATGATACATTATATAATCATGAAAGTCAGAGAAGCTTAATTTTATTAATGAGTAGAGTTATCCCAGTTATTGAAAAAATGGATATTTTTATGGACACATTACATGATACATTGTTTGAATATGAAAGTGAGTAACTTAATTTTTATAATAAGTAGAGTTAGTCCAATTATTAGAAAATTAAATCCATGTATGAACACATTGCATGATACATTGTTTGAACATGAAACTCAGGATAACTTAGTTTTTTTTAAGTTAGAACATTATTCAAATAGGTCTATTTGGCATCAGAATTATGGTTATTGCCAACTAAAATCAGTACTCAATGAGTAATCAACTAAATCAACAAGTCATACCACTGATTTCAACCTGGGTCACTTGTCCCGAAAGAGAGTTCTGTATTCCTTGAGCCACCTTGACCTGGTGAAATACAGGAAATTTGAAGACAAAATTTATGTTTGTTCATAGAAAGATTTGACTCGCCAAAAGAGACCCAGATACAATGTTCTGATAAACATTTGCTCTTACCACAATAGAGATAATTATCTCAATTGGAAAAATGATAATTAGTTAAAACTTTGTTATTAAGGCTAAATTAAGGTTTGATATCAAATCAAAATAACACTAAAAATAAAATTAGTATGTGTAAAAATTAAATTTCATTGCTATATCTACCATGGATAAAAAATTAACTAATTGTGAAACACTCGTATTCATCAAGCTAAAGCCTTTTTTCTTTATATTATTTAAAATACAACGAAATATTAATTAAGATAATTGAATATATATTTTAATGTGAAAGATTGATATCTGACAAATGCTGACATACTTAACGAATATATCGGAAGTTTACTAAAACTAATATTTTAATGCTAACATTTTCCAGATTTCGTACTTTCACGATTACGTTTACAAATTACGTTTGTTGTTGGTTTATGCAACTTGTCAGTCTATTTTAAGGCAAGAGGGGTGCTCCTCTTCTGGTTTTCCAGTGGCGCCATCTATGGCCAAGAACTTGAATTCTGCCTCACACATACGTCATATCCCGTTTTAGAGGAAGGACACATTCACACACCACCCATCCATCCGTAGATCGTAATTTAGACCTAAACCACAGCACGATCAATTTCCGCTTCAGCAGCTAAAGAGGTATTGATTTGTTATGGGAACTTGAAGGATTTTGTGCCCTCGACAGCTTTAGCGTTAGTATTGTAAAATCTCTTGAAAAGTATGGAATTTCGAATTCTTGCACCATTGAAAAACATGGAGTGCATTAGGAGTAAGGCACAACGAGTTCCTTAAAAATTCGCATGATTTCAAACCGGCTTACTGATATTAGCAAGTGGCATTTGAAACAACAACAACAACAGCACAATTCTTTAAGAAAACGAAAAACTGTGTTTGCAAAATTTAAAAGGCTTCGGGAAGTTCAGAGGCACTGGTCTCTCAGGTTAAAATTACGCATTGGTATTTGTGATAGAAACTCAAATTTAAAAAAAATAATAATAATTTTTTTTTACTTGCCTTTTTTTCTGTTGTTGTCTAATATCGTATACCTCGGGGTATAAGTCACACTCTTATTTTTGCTTTTGAGACAGTTAATTTCTGGTATGTCGGGTACAGAAGTGGACTGTTAAAAAAAAAAAGATGTATCTAAAAATTTTAAATATTAAATAAATATAAAAATCTTCAAAATAGTCTCAATTTAGAAATATTTTTCTCCAAAAGTGCTTAAAAAAACAGAAATTTTCCACCCTGCTCTTATACAAGTCATGTGTCAAATGATACAAGAAGCGTCACAAAATGTGGATTCAAAGTTATTGTATTACAGTTGTCTTAGGCCACTACTCACGAGCCTATTTCAAAGTCAAAGGGTCCTGTGGCGCCATCTATATCCCAGAATTCGACATTTGCCTCACACATACGTCACAGCCAATATTACAGGGAGGACACATTCACACACTACCCATCCATCCATAGATCGTAAATTTTGACCTTAACCAGAGCAAGATCAATCTCCGATCCAGTACACCGGAGGTATTGATTTGTTATGGGAACTTGGAGGACCTTGTGACCCCGAGAGATTTAGCGTAGATCATTCACCATTTAATACGCTGGGTTTCTTCGGCTGGTGGGGATCAAACTCAATATGAATTACAAAATATGAAAAAGTATATAAATATGAAATTCTGTGACTTCTGTTGTTTACAGCCAAGTTTCTAAAAATCTGAACTAGATCACTTTTATATGCCTGATATAAAAAGTATGTACAAAAAGAACTGAATAAAAAGTATCGGCATTCAGGAAGCCGGTACTTTTTATCGTAAGACCCATTTTTACAGGAACATGTTACGAAATAAAAATCTGATAAACCGTAGTTTTTATAGTAAAGTCCCTAAATCACTTTAATTAAATAAATATTATTATAAAAAATACGATATAATATTTTACGGTAAAAACTGATCTTACGGATGACGCACCCTAAGTACCGGTACTTTATATATCGTAATTTGACCCGTAATTTTTTACAGTGTACCGATATCGGAAAAAGTTAGCATGCTTAACAAATATTTTTGACTTTTTCTTAAGTGGCTATTTAACTATCGACATTCACCTAATTTCGGACTTTCAAAATAGCATTTACGAAATATGAAGGGAAAAAAAGAGAAGGAAAAGAACTGTCATGTTGTAACGCTGCCTTTCCTGTTTCAAATCCAAGCAATCATAAATTCCTTTTACACGCCAAATAACTGTAGAAATGAAGAAGATTTTCGACCACTGCTCAGATATCTGAAAAATGTTGACATACTTAACAAATAGCTTTGACATTTCATAAAGTGAAAAATCGACATTCACCTAATTCCGGACTTTCAAGATAGTATTTACAAAATATGGAGAGAAAAAAATTTAAAAGAACTGATATTTTTTGAAGCTGCCTTTCCCGTTTTAAACCCAAGCAATCATAAATGTATAAATAGAACACTATTTTACACGCCAAATAACTCTAGAAATGATGAAGACTTTCGACTACTCCCTCACGTAACGGTAATTCGTGTCGCATGTCGCTTGGACCCATTAATCCGGGAGTGATTATTAATATTCGCTCTTGAACTTCCCTCGGAGCAGAATAGTATTCAAGCCCGAACTTGAAAGGTCGATCTCAGAATTGCTGTCGAACTAGTGTCTATATCTCCAGGCTAACGGTAAAAAATTCTTTCAGAGTCTTTAAAACACTGCCATACTCTCCCTCGACGGGTGCACTTGGGGTTTTGGTGTCAAACGTACACGGAAAGACGTGTCACGGGTTTTAAAGATAAGCAGTGGAAAGAAAGAAAAAAAAAAGAGAGATGGTAAAAGAAGTATCGATAGTGGCAAGTCACCCACGAAGAATTAATGATTTGTACGTGTACATATTCATTTCCGTGCCCAAAAGGCAGTACTGTCGGGTATGATACACTTTGAGAATTGTCACGCGTCACCTCATCCGGTGATCTTAAGATTTGCGAAAACAATGCGTTAGTTAGTGTTGAGGTCCGTAGCGTTTTATTTGAAAAGGCTTATAAATGGTAATTAAAGGTATAATTATGTAGGAAAGTGCTACAGTTAGGTACATTAATAATAAGTCATTCATTGGCAATTCGGCAAATTTCCAATGATTGGCAGTTTATCAATGGTGATAAAATATGATATAATTGATTTAAAATGGGAGATTCGTTAAAATAGGGAAGTATTTAATTTAAAATAGGAGCTTTTCATTTGCAAAAATAATGCATTAGTTAGTAATAAGTTCTGTAGCGCTTAATTTGAAAAGGTTTATAAATGGTAATTAAAGGTATAATTATGTAGGAAAGTGCTACAGTTAGGTACATTAATAATAAGTCATTCATTGGCAATTCGATAAATTGACAATAATTGGCCATTTATCAATCATGTTAAAATATGTTATAATTGATTTAAAGAGAAGAGATTCTTTAAAAAAGAGAAGAATTTAGTTTAAAATATTAGTTTTTTTCCTTTGAAAAAACAATGCGTTAGTTAGTGTTGAATACCGTAACGTTGAATATGAAAAGTTTTATAAATGGTAATTTAAGATACACATCTATTAGCTAATTATATAGAAAAGTGCTACAATTAGATACACTAATAATAAGTCATTCATTGGCAATTTCATAAATTGTGAAGGATTGGCAATTTATCAATCATGATAAAATATGTTTTGATTGATTTAAATTGGGAGATTCTTTAAAGTAAAGAAATACTTTATCAGGGACTTGCGATAACATTGCGTTAGTTAGTGTTAAGCTTTGCAGCGTTTAATTTGAAAAGAATTATACATGGTATATAAAGGTATACATCTATTAAGTGATTATGCAGAAAAGTACTACAGTTACACTTATAATAAGCCAGCACAACGATTGGCAATTTATCAATAAATGATAAAATATGATATAATAGATTTAAAATGAGAGATTCGTTAAATTTGGGAAATTACCAGGCGATCGTGAGAGTTAGATCATTTCAACTGCTCCAAACTTACGCTGAAATGAATATGAATTTGATTTTTTTGTTAACTTCTGCGGGATTTTATATTTAAAATATTTTTCTTAATCTTTTGAATCTTCGATATTTTTATCATATTTTTTCATTATTATATTTTTATCATTACTATTTTTTTTAGTTTGGATATAAATTTTTATCATTTTGATTAAATAGAGTTGTAAACTATAAGAATCACGCTTATAGCAGCTTTTGAATAATTGAAAGAAATATATAATCTTTTAAATAATTGAAAAATTCATTAATTCAACTTTCTTACTTATTTTGGTTAAGTCTCTGACCCATTTTTAAAAACAGAAAGTTAAAAAGGGAAATAATAGAAGATTTGACATTTAAAATGCGCGATTGACTTTTTATACAATACATGAAGTCAGTATATAACAAATGGTTTGAAGTCAATGTTCTGGTAATAAATAAGCAATCATGTTGTTAAATCTATAAATAATAATCTAATATTCAAATAAGCAAAACTAATAAAATGCTTTAAGGTACGGAATACTTTTATGTAATTAGATTTGCATCATAAATTCGCTCTGATACGAAAATAAAAATAACTTGTGCGTATAACCCTCAACAAGGCTCGTTATCGAGAACAATTCCTTGATGTTCGTGTTTTTTTGTTCTTGTTTCTGATTCACTGAATTGTGTTTGGAGACTAAATTATTGCGTGCGAGTAGATTGCGTAACAGTGTCATTTATACGCTACGTTTCCGATTAAGTTCCGATTTCAAAATAGGTTAATTATAAATAAATGAAGGGCATATGCATCCATTTTTCATTTTTTTAGTATGTATGAATTGTAGCTAATGGTATCAAAACAGAAAATAAATAAATTTATTAAAAAAAACTTTTGGAATTAATCTATCTATCTATGACAATATCTGTCCACTTGCCTCTTTCATAACGCTAGAATGGTTTATTCTAACATCTTGGAATTTCAAGAGCGATAGCAAGGGGCTATTTCTGCCTCCGATACCAGAAACGTTTGGAGGAGACATTTGAAAACGAGAATGTTTCCATTAACTGTGACTGTGTGTGTTGGCTGTTTGTGTGACCGTGTGTGTTCATTGACTGCAGGTGACTGTTGTTTTTAAATGTTTAAATGATAAAATAGTTGATGTTTGCTAGCTTACTGCTCTAAATGATTTAAAACACTGGGGAACAAATCTTTTGTTGCATTTGTATTAATACTTGATCTTGCCTGCTTATATTGTGGGGATTTCAAATCTGAGATAAGTTTTGCTCCTAAAGCTACAGCTTTCTTAAAATGACATTTCAGTATATTTTTCTTGTCAAAAAGTACAAATTTAAAAGCGCTATATGTAAAAAGGGTCCGCATAAATGTTGCGACACACTAAGGGAATTAGGGTACATCGTGAAGATTGAAGCGGCATAGGAATCCATGCCCGGAAATGTTAGTGTACGCGGTTAGGGGCTCTTCCCTATTATGGCCTGTTCAGAAGCACAGGAAGGAACAGTTCATAATAAGGAAGCGCCTCTAGTTCCGTATGACGATACTCCCGGGCATGGTCTCGTATACAATTTCGATACTGGTGATAATGCGCCCTAATTGCACTAGAAGTTTATTGCAACATTTATGCGACTCCTTCTTATATAAAACGTTTTTAAACTTGTAAATTGTGACAAAAAAAGACCAAAATGTTATTTAAAAAAATCTGTAGCTTGGAAGAAGAAATTCATTTCGGGTTTGAACTCATCGACGTGAAAATATCTAGGATATGTTAAAAAATATCATGCAATCGAAAGCAAAAACAAAGCTCCTCAGTT
Source organism: Parasteatoda tepidariorum (assembly GCF_982258835.1). NCBI lineage: Eukaryota > Metazoa > Arthropoda > Arachnida > Araneae > Theridiidae > Parasteatoda > Parasteatoda tepidariorum. The sequence continues at coordinate 95,264,273 of NC_141757.1, read as the reverse complement.
GTAGCAAAGGTATCATTAGCTCTTCAACAATATAAACATTCTTTTCAAGACACACGTATTCTAAAAAAACTTATGCAATTTCTTTTCTGGTGTTGGCAATAAAGAGATAAAGAAAATAGAGCCATAAGCTAGATAGAAATATAGTATGAAACCCAAACTATTCATATTGACAACCTGTGCTATAGTTTCGATTTAATTATACGTTTGTTAATTTGCACAGATTACATAATAATTTGAGATATAATTACATTATATTTAAAATTATTGATTGTATTATTGATGCTTAATAATTGATGCAGGAGAGAGAGGCGTTATAACGAAGAGCAGAATAACAAACTCAAAGATTTGTGTTTATTGATTTTATTACTCAATGAGAGTAGATTACGTAGCAGTGTCATTTATAAGCGATGCATCAATTAAGAAAATAATGTTAATAAATGAAGGGTATAGATATGTGATTTTCTATGTTTTAAATACATGTGAATTTTATTTAATGATATCAAATTAAAGAAATTTAAATTTAAAAAAATCTGCTGGGATCTATCTATATGTTACAGCTAAAGCTCGAAAGCCGTTAATATGTACATTACCCAGCTAATCTGTAGATTTACTCGGGTAATTCATTAAAGTGCGGAATCGGGGAGTTTCTACAATTTACATATATGCGCCATAACTGTTTCCGTATCGTTTAAATTCAAAACTGGGACCATTCTATCAACTAATTTGTTGATTGCTTGATTGTATTTATAGACTCGATTTACACATTTAAAAATATATCAACGACATTATGTAAATTTTTTCAATTGAAATAATAATTTAACCCGTTTGGTTCTTAGTTTAGCCTTTAAAGGTATTGATGATTGAGTCTATCTACTAAACTGTTGATTTTTGATTGCAGTAATATCTTTCAGGAAGCGAAAAATAAATAAATAACATTATGGTAGTTTAAGCGTACAGCTGTACTCATTCCAGCAATAATGTTATTTTCTCTTTAACAGAAGCAGGTATGTAATATGCAGATTATTTAGGTAGTTTGTAAATTACTTAAGTAATTTGAGAAGTGAAAAAAAATTTGGCACTTAAACGGATTATTGTAGTTAATATGTTAATCTGCGCATCAGCTCGATAATATGTAAAATAAGTGATTTCTAATCTTTAGCGGTAATATACGCCATAAAAAAAACGTTTATACGTGGTCTAAAAAATCGATAAAATTTGATTTCTGCTGTTGGCAATGAAGAGTTGAAGAAAATTGATTTATAAGCTGGACAGAAATAAAACATCAAACCAAATTATTTATGTTATCAAACTGCGCTATATTTTAATTGTAATATCAATTTACAAAATTTGCATAATAATTTGGAGCTCTATTTCAGTTTTAATTATTCTTGCTAATTTACTTGAGAGAGAGAGGCGTATTACTGAAACAACTGATTATTTTGAACAGAATATTTATAATATATTTCAGAAATCCAAATTTCAGCAAAATCTTCTGAAAAAGAATTTAAGAAGGAAAAGGAATGTGAGTTTATCTTATACAGCTATCTATTAAACAATATAATTTACATTTATTTATGATTTAGTTATCGAATAATACGTATTTACTTGCCCGAATTTGAGCCAACTCTTCTGAAATCCTTATTCTCATTGGTGAAGAATAACATATGGAAATTTATCTTATATAGATATCTATTAAGCAATATAATTTATATTTATTTATGATTTAATAATCGAATAATACGTATTTACTTACCCAAATTTGAGCCAACTCTTCGGAAATCCTTATTGTTATTGGCGAGGAACTACATATGGAAATTTGGTTTCAAAAGAGCCCTCTGAACTTAGCTATTTATTAAATAGCTAAGTTTAATTTTAACTTTGTCTAACTTTGTTAATAGTAATAGCAAAATAATTTTGATTTCGTTATTTTTTAAACTTAACATATGACAAAAGTTCAAGTTTCATCAAATAGTTCAAGAATCCGATTTCCATAGGATTGGTGAGGAATCTCTTGAACGTATATTTATTAACTAATTAGTAAAATATTAGTGAAAGATACGTAAATACTAAAACATTTAATACCTTTTTTTAGAAAATTCTGGAATCCAATGTCTCTAGAATTAATGAGGAATCTATTTGACGTGAATTTATTTACTAGCTAGTAAGACATCAATAAATATGTAAAATATATTGAAATACTTTACATCTTTCTTTTGTGCATATTTCATCAAACTCTGGAATTTAGTTTCTGTAGAATTAAGGAAAGATATTTTGAGCGTGAATTCATTGATAAACTAGTATAATATTATTGAAAGATGTTAATTGTTGAAAGGCTTAACATATTTCCCTAGTGAAAATTTCATCAAACTCTAGTATTTAGTTTCTTCAGAATTGAGGAAAGATATTTAAATTTATTGATAAACTAATATAATATTGATTAAAAATTATCAAATATTAAAACGCTTAATATCTTTCCAAAGGGCAAATTTCATCAAACTCTGTCATAAATTATTCATTGTATTGAAGAAGTATCTATTTAACGTGAGTTTATTGATTAATTAGTAAAATAATTATTTAAAGTTGTTAAATATTGAAATGCTTAACATCTTTTCCTAGTGCGAATTTCATCAAACTAAGGAATTCAATTCGTATAGGATTGAGGAGAGATATCTTGAACGTGAATGTATTGATAACCTAGCAAAATACTATTGAAAGATGTTAAGTATTAAAATGCTTGTTATCTTTCCATATTGCAAACTTAATCAAAATTTGGTTTCTAATTTCTTTAGCATTGAGAGAGCATATCTTGAACGTGAATTCATTGATAAACTAGTAAAATATTATCGAAAAATGTTAAATATTAAAATGCTTAACATCTTTCCTTTGTACAAATTTCATCAAGCTCTGGAATCCATTTTCTCTGAGATTAGTAAGGGATCTCTTGAGCGCAAATTTATTAACTACTTACCAAAGCAAAATATTCTGAAATATTTGAAAGTTAAATTTACGACATTGCTGCTATCAGTTATGGTGTTTGTATTAGTTGGCTAAGTTTTAAAGTTCGATTGTCTTGGCGAAAACAAAGGTATCACGACGTAAAATTCAACTTGTTCGCTCTGCAGTTTTCAGCATATTCGTGAACGCGAAGATTGCCTGCAACATTTAGTATGTTTTCAACACTTAACTTCTTTCCCGAACCGCATCTGATGAAATTAATTCAAACGTGCAAAGTCTGAATAAGAGTAATTTATTTGATTTGCTTGATACCTTTAGGCGAGTTAATCTAGTGAACCGAAAAGTCTGTGAGAAGTTCAATTCTTCCTTAGGAAGAGCAATAAAGTGGGTTTTCTCCCTTTGTTTTTATCTAACAGTTAGCCTTTGCATAATACACGCCAGGAAATTCAAGGTCACATTAATTGTCTTCGCATTTCAGCGGAGAACGCGATTGAAGTAAGAGGTAACGCTTGAAATTTGCGCATCCATCATTTATTTATAGACAAGCAAACAACTCATTTTTATTAATACGAATGTTTGTTTAAAATATTTAAATAGGGAAGCTACTTGAAATAAATATCGGAGGATATGCGTCATTTAGTACTATCTTCGTAAACAAGAAACTAAATAGTAGGATCTCTTAATCTACAATTTCCCCAGTTCCGGTTTTCTACTACACAAATTCTTAATTCGTTTTATGCGATACCATACGCGAAGATAGGAAACCATAAATGATCTAACACTGGTAATTGCTACACGTTAATGCTACCAAATCTATCTGGTAGACTGTAAAAATTGCAAGAATTCAACATGTTATTAGATACAAACTAAGGTAAACAGCGTTAAGGAGCACAAAAAAGTTTTTTTTTGTGCTCATTAACGTTGTTTACCTTAGTTTGTATTTTAGCACAAAGGTCGCCCACTTGTGTATTTATGTTATTAGATATTTAAAGTTAATACATAGTAAGAACCTTCTGCAACATTTACGGAGGTACTGCCATTTTTTTAGGACACACTTACTGCCGTTGTGAACAAGATGGAAATATCTTTAATTTGTACCAGTTTTGGGTTTCTTCTATATGGTACTTTATGAAATTCTTTATTTTTATTTTATTTTTAATGGCGGGCACTTGGGATGTATTTTCCCATTGGCCAGGTGTGCCAGAACTGCTACTCTCTTCTCGTTACTCAGTGGGCACTTGTGGCGAAGCCACGGCGGTGGAGCAGCGTCACCCACGTCACACAACCACAAACCCGTTTATAGGGCGGATCACATTCGCACAAAGGAGAAAGGACATAGAACACAGAGAGAAAGAAACATCCATGCCCTGAGCGGGATTCAAACCCTCAACCATCGGCTCCGCAGTCAGGCACGCTAACCACTCGGCCACCTGGTCGGCGCTTTAGAAATAAAATAGAATGCGGTAAATGTTCCCCTATTGCGATAGGAATTGCCATTGATCATTGATGAATGCAAATTTTAAATTGAAAAGTTAGTAAAAACCTTCTTCTACATTCGTAGAGACACAGAGATACGCTTCGCAGAGATACGCTTCTTTAGTACTGTCGTTGTAATCAAGAAGGCAATATCTTTATTTTTTGCCAGTTTAGCATTTCTTCTTAGTATGTTCTTAATACTTCTTATACTATATTAAGTACGAAGATAGGAAGCGGTATAGGCTTTACCAATTATATATGGGAATTGCTAAGGATACCCACTGGTCTGGTAAATTATAGTAGTTCAATTTTTCATAAGATATTTTATGCTAATAAATAATAAATATTTTCTACGATGTTTGCGGAGATACTGCCTTCGTTCTTTATGATGGTAGATTAATCAGCATTATTATTTATCAGTATAATTAGGACAGAGTTCATTTAGTAATGCCATCGTCATGAAGAAGTATTTGTCCCCAATTTTTCCCAATCACCGAATCATGAGTGCGAATTGCCATTGACTTTTGATTACGAATTGCCAATGCTACCCAATCATGAGGTAGATAATCAAAAATGTAGTTATTCGACTTGTTATATAGTTTCCAAGTTGAAAGGCAGTAAGAAGTTTTTACAACATTTGTGAATATAATCCTTTTTTTAAAATTTATGTTATAGTAGTAAAATCAATATTTCATTTTCCTTCCATAGTTTTAAAAACTTACAAATTTTTTTCTTCATATTTGTACCAAAACTACGCTTTAAACTAATGTTGTTACAAATTGATATTAACATCTTTCTAACTATAAGTTATGTCACTAATGTGAGTTTCATTTAAGCCTTTTTACTATAGTAACTTCCAGAATTTAATTAAATGTCTATTTAAGAAATTTCTAAAAACATTTCCTTTTTTTAGAACAATAATAAATACTTTTTTTGTAAAATGAAGTATGCTGTTAAAAACGTACTAAATAATTTTTCTTTGATTACACCATGCAGAGGAAGATATTTCCTTTTTTTTAATGTTTTAAAATTGCTTATTGAAATGAAATTTAATTTATTTACATTCTATTGTTTACATAATATTTAAAATATTTTAAGAAGATTTAACAAGAAAATTTTATATAAGTTTTTTATAGTACTTTAAAATTCTGTGAAACTTTTATTTTTGTATTTAAAAAGGAAATGGAATTGAAGAAATTATGATTTATATATTCTAAATACAATAATAAGAGCAAAAATATGTTTTATTGTGTTTTGAAAGGTAGTAAACTGGTGAAAGTATGATTAATTTTATTTTTAAAAAGTAAAACTGGTTGTATTAACTTATTTTACTTGAAAACACCACAGTCTAACCAGTGAAAGTTACAATAATAGAAATTATGATAAAAATAAACAGTGATAAAAAACTTGATTTTAGATAGTTGTTGTAGAACTAGCACTTCCTGAAATGGTAATGATAGACATAACACAAGAAATCGGACCACACACATTTTACTCTATTATTTATCAGATATCACTCTAAAAGTCATTTTTAGTAGCCTACATTTGTAATCTTCAAAACTTTTATAATTTGAATATAAATAAGAAAAGATTACAAATCTCACACGTTCCAGTTTTTATTAAAGAATTTTTACCCTCTAAGTTAGTGAAATAAAACGTGCAATAGTAAAGCACAACTTTAATAGCTTTCAGTTGCTTATTTAAAAAATAATGCTATAAGCCTGAGGAAACGGTGCATATCTAACTTATTGCAGAGTACTTTGTGTACTAGAATCGCACTGGTTTTTAGGGAAAATAGTATTTTTTTAATTTTTACATCTTTCGATAAAACTCTAAATCATATCCACTCATCTCAGGTACATGAGGTTTTATTTTATTTTATATCCGGCGTTAAGCAGTCAACCCATTTTTGTGCCTGTTACTACCAATTACTGTTATTTTGAATTTATTTTTTTGCTTATGACTGTCATTTTGAACCCAACCCAGAAGACAATGGAACTCGTGCAGAACCATGGTGGTTTAGGGGATAGAGAGTTCGCCTTCCAATGAGGTGGACCGGGCTCGAATCCCTGCGGTGGCTGGTCCATACGAATTGCACACCCGGCTCGCACCGCGCACAGACCTGACGTAGAACATCCTCAGTGGTTGACGGATCATGGGTTTGAGTCTCCTTGCAATCAGGCTAACCGTGGGAGGTTTTCGCAGTTTACCTTATCATGTAACGCAAATGCGGATTAGTTTTATCGAAAAGTCCTCCACGAAGGCAAATTTCTCCCAATACTTGAACCGGCAGTTCTCTTGTCTTCTGGGTTGGGCTCAAAATTACAAGACTACGGTTACTGAAGTTGAGTAAACCCGAAAATTGTGTCGTCTGTTCAACGACGGTTATAAAATGCTAGTCGAAATCCATAGTCAAGTCCCTTGTTTTCCGGATTGGGTTCAAAATTACAAGACTACGGAGTTGAACCTTGATTATAGTAAACTCAGAATCGGGTCGGCTGTTCAGCACCAGTTATAAAACAAAATAAAAACAAAAAGTAAAAAAATATAATGAAAAAATAAACAAATAAAAAAATTAAAAAGTGAAAAATGAAAAAAATAAAAATAAATAAGAAACATAAATAAAATAAAAATAAAATCAATAATTGGGAGAACTAGCCTTTGATGGAATTAACCCTCATTTGCGATACATGGATAGGGACACTATGAAAACCTTCCACGGTTAGCTTATCTGTAATTAAATTCTAACTCATGACCTGCCTATAACTGAAATATTTTACTTAAACACTATGGTTGGTGCAAGCTGGGGACTGAATTCATATCAATCAGCCATCGCAGAGATTCCAACCTGGGTCATCTTGTTGGGAAGTGAGCACTCTATCCACAAGATAATCGTAAACTTCTTTTGAGGTCTTTTATGGCAAAGACTGAATAATAAACGCTTTCTAGCCTATGAGCTCGTGATCTTTTTTTAAAACACTAATTTTATAAAATCAATGAAGATTCGCTTTTAAAAAAAATTTCAGAAATCAAACTTTAATTTTTAAAAAAACAAATCAAAAAAGTTTTTTATGAAAGCAACTAATCTCAATACTTATCGTCTTATCTTCAGAACGTGATTAGCTACAAGTAGAAGAGACAAGCTAATTATTGGAGTTGAACTTTTAATCAAAGTTATAATTAAATTAAATTAATCAAAGTTTAGTTCTGTAGTTTTATGTTTAGTTTTGTAATTTTAAGTTTAAATAGTTTTTGTACTAAAACTTAACTTTTTAATTATTATCTTTATCGGGTATGATGATTCGATATACAATATACGATATACAATTTGAAAATACACTAAAAGTTCAATAAAATGAGTGCGGCATGCTACGAAAAGTCCGCTGTCACGCATTCTTATTCTGATATCAAAAATGCAAAAATTGTATGCTTATTCAATAGATAAATTTCTGTTTTTTAGAGAAATACATTATCTTACCGTTTAGTTGAGCAATATTATCCAAAAAAAGATTTAAAAGGAACAAATTTTTTTTTATTTCTAATATCAATACAGAAAAGAGGAAAATAAACATCTTTTTTCTCACAATTTTATCTCCCTATTTTTAAAAAGCAATGAGTGTGCAACCACCGATTAAGTTACCATTTTCCTAAGAAAAGAAAAGATCTCTCATTATTTTATTAATGCGTCTTTTGTTGACCACATACTTAAAAAGCATTTTTATTCCCATTCATAAAAATTAACTGTCATTGATATCAAAAAGTATTACACTTCGTTTCACTCTCTTCTTGCAAAAACTTGCTCTTTAGACACAGCAAAAATTCTTTCCATGTAAAATATCTAAATTTGTTACGATTTGGCAATTTTTTGTTCAAACATTTCTGTTGTAGTTCGTCAGACCATTCATAAAGTTCAGAACTGCGTAATTCAGTCAACAATCTTTACATTAATGCAGTCTACTATAGATAAGTATTTTAAATCAAAATAGTTGTTCAAAATGAAAGAAAAAGAGACAAACATAATTCCTTTTTTAATAGTATTTTTGCTATTTTAAAATTAAATACGTATACATTAACGTCAAGTTCGCAATAGAGACAATTTCACCAGCTACTATGAATTGTCGTTATAACGCATTTTCACTGTACATGGAACATAATCATAATGTACGCTATAATTAAAGCAATGACGCATTTTATATGTTGAGACATGTTGGGAAAAATATCATTTTTCACTAGTACAGGCAATCATTTCCTTACAATATTAAATTTTTAATTCTGATTTTGTGAAATTATAATTTACGATTATAGTTGTAGATATTTTTACAATTAGTCAATTTTAATTGTTTGATCTTGATTTACACTTTCAATCGATCATGATCAACTATTACAAGTAATTATGATCCAGAACTGCATCTAATCATGCTCAACGGTTGTTTGTTATGAACTACGATTCTATCCTGATCCATCATATTGAACTACAATCCCATCATGAGTCCTCATATTGAACTACGATTTCATCATATCGAACAATTCCATCATCTAATCATGCTTAAAGATTGCAAACATTATGATTGATTGTATGTTATTTGTTTGAATGCAATCTTTCAGAAATAAGTTTGGGCTCACTTTTGAAAGCTCTAACCCAAGATATACGTCGGATAAAGGTCTCGTACTGTCACTACCGATTCACTGTCTCGTAACCTCATCACTTTTATCACAATTAATTAATAAATTTTTAATTTTTATTCTTTATAACTGATTCAAACTTTTTTACATATATATATAACCGTCGTTGAATTGTCGACCCAAATTTTATGGGTTTACGACTACTAATATTCAACTCCGTAGCCTTGTAATTTTGAACCCAATCCAGAAGACACGAGAATTCCTGGATAGAGTTGGGTGAAATTTGCCTTCGTGGAGGACTTATTGGTGGAGCTAACTCGCATTTTGTTACATGGAGAGGAAGTCCACGAGAACCTCTCACGGTTAACCTGACGGCACGGGGACTCTAACCCATGATCCGTCTACCACTGAAGATATCTCACGTCATCACTGTGGTTGATGCCGAATTCGTATCGACTGGGATTCGAACCCGATTCGCCTCATTAGAAGGTGAACGCTCTATCCCCTCAGTCATCGCGGCTCGTACCAAGCAGCAAAAAAAAAAGTTAATGAAAGGTTTATCATCGCTCCGAGCTCGAAATCTTTTTTCAGTAAATGAGCCTAAGTAAGCGTCGGGCTGGGTTGAGCCCGTTTCTATAACCTTTATGGGGTGTTATTATGCAATCGTAATTGCCAAAATTTGTCAGGCTGTAAGAATGATAACAAGTACCTGATTGCTTCTAATTAATTCTAATTTATGTTAACTATTATGAATATTATGAAATGCGAATTTGCTGAAATATTACCATCATTATGCGTTATAATGTAAACATGATTGTAAATATAAATATGATTTCACGCAACTTTTTATTAGATGTCAAAATATAATCATGATTACTAGCATATATGATTTACGCGTAACTTTCCTCATTTGCTATAATCTAATAATAATTACAAGTAACTAAAAGTAATTACTTCTTTACAAGTAGTGTTGCCATTGCACCCAATTCTTTCAAGCAGAAATATGCAATATTTGTTTCTAAGGTATTTAAGACACATTAATGATATAATAATAGCAAGTATGTCAAATATCTCTCTTATTTGTTTTAGATTTCTTCTACCATGAAGTGAATAATTGTGCGATATGTATCCAGAAGAAGAAGAAGAAATAAAAATTGAAGAAGAGTTGAGCTAAATATATTTATACACATGTAATTCACCTAGTTTCATTTTTCAAAACATACCTCTAGAATCTTAATATCTGCCTTGTCTATTAATGAAGCAAAACGGAACCGAATGGTCACAGCACGCAGATGCGCTCAAAATCAAGCATTCCATGCATGAATCTCAACTATCTGAAGGGGAAATCACTTGCTCAAATGTATAAATCGAGATACTGTATAAAATCAAGCGCGATCACACACATTTGAATGTCGCGATAATAACATTTTTTATGCTGACAGTATTATTGTCGAACTCTCAAATCCGTGACATGTTTGAAAAATGGTTGTAAATAAGATATAAATAGCTGAAAGGTCAGTATAATTTATGGTGGACTATTGCCCTGCAATGGTGTTTAGGGTGCTGATCAAGAGCTTTTAAGTCTATCCGTTAAAGGAAAAATTAAATCTATAATGCACATTGTACATTATAGTGGTAGAAAATGAGGAACTAGAAGCAATGTAATGAAATATCATAATGTGCATTGCACATTATAGCTGTAGAAAATGAGGTACTAGAAGCAATGCAATGAAATATCATACAAATTAATATTGGTGTTAAAAGTGTTGAACAGGATGGTGCTTCTTTTGCGTCTATTCATTATACAAAAAAGAAATGTAAACTATACATTATAATGAAAAAGTACAATTTAGTTTACAATAGGTTGTAATAGATTATACGTTGGTTGATTATAATGGAAAAAATATAGTCCTAGAGACAACGCCATAAATTTATACCTTATTTTTATATTTTGTGCTGATCAGGATAATACTGATTTTTTCAACATTCATTAAATAAAAAAAAAGAATGTTCACTGCATATTATAATAAAAAAATAGTCTTAATTGCAATGTCAGACATTTTGATGTAGGTTATTATAAGATTATATACATAGGTTAATTAAAATAAAAAAATTTAATCACGGAGACAAGTCGTATTATAATAAAAGTAATACAGTCATTGAAACAACTCTATAAAATGTCAGTCCTTTTGGTACTTTTATTATTGTATTTTTAAGAATAGTACTTTATAATTAGTAAATAAAAAAAATAAGAAAATAAAATGTAAATCTTGATAAAAGAAAGTTTAATTCTAGAAATAACGCCGTCTCAAGATGCCAGTAATTTTGATATTATTGTTTATAGGGGTGATCAGAATTGTACTTTGTTTACGTAAATTCATGAAATATAAAGAATGAAGTTCTAGAATCAATGTCATAAAATATCAGGCATTTTTTTAGAGTTAATCAGGAGACTATTTGTTTTGCATTAATTTAATGAGTAAATAAATAAAAGTTAAACGTTCTGCTTTAAAGTTGAAGAAAATATAGCCAGAAAAAATCACGAGCTATTAGTCGTTTTAAAATTTTGCATGTAGAATCTGTAGATTAGAGCAAAAAGAGGGCCATCGGTCGACTTATCTGACTGTGGTATTTTACGAAATGAAACCTAAACATCTTAAAAGCAATTTAAAATGTAGTAAGCCAAATGCAGGTGAAATAAAAATATTTAGGGTTCATAATAATGAAGGTAAAGTTTTAATGTTCATTTCTCCCTTAACAACCATACGATTTCCTACTTGAATTGAAAAAACAGCCTTTTTTTGGTCCAAAATCTTCTTAAAAATTATGTGTTTTTTTCATTATTTAATATGTGAGTAACTCAGTAAGAAATGGATTCGAAGAAACCTCAAGTGCAAAAATTGACCCTTTTAATTTATCAAGATGCGCCTTGTTATTTATTGTTATGTTCCATGTTATTATTATGCATTGTTATGTGAAATAATTACAAACTTATTTAGCTAAAAATAAATAATGAAAAGAAATTATTGCAATATAAGGCATACAAATAAATAATAAAAAAATATCTACCGTAGTACACTGAGAAATTTTTTTTAAAAATTACTGTACTGTATGGCATTGAAATTTCTGGTTAAAAAAAAGTCAACAACATAACTTTGATTTATAACATCAGAATAAACGGTATTTAACTATTTTTTTTTTTTTTTGGTAATTTTTCCTTTCATGGTGTACCAAAAATTTTTGTTTTCGAAATTATAGTTCCTATTACAGCATACTTAAAAAAAATACAAAACTGAAAAGTAAATATAATCAAATAAATTGTTTTTATTCCATACCCTAAGGTATCATGATTAAATCACCAAATTTTAATAGATATTAAAAAACCATATTTTATTGTTAATTTTACAAAAATCATTACCGGAACAATTACCGAGCTCATTGGTATTACCGTAGAGCTAGAAATCGGGTGAATTTTACCATATTCTGGTTGTTTTGACCATAATTTTTTAGTGCAACATTTGCTAAAATAGATGCCTCTAATACTGTAGGGAAATATTTATGACACAACGGTATGATATTTAACCAGTTTCCAATTTTACTTAAATGTGTTTTTCGCTAAGGAAAATAAAAAAAGTTAGAATTTGAATACCTTAAACTCGAAACAAAGCTGTAATTAATTAAATTATGTATTCTATCTAAGTCGTAACGAATCACCTAGTTATTAGAAAAGCTCAAATTTATTAAAAAAAAAACTTAATTTCTATGACTTTAAACTAAGCTTAATAAATTAAACTAAACTTAATTTACTTAAAATTTATCAAATATAATCAAATCTAATATAAAATTCATCAAATTTCTAGATTTTACCAACTAGATGAAAATTATAAAATCAATGATTAATTTCAGATTTTTACGTATTTTGTGTGCTTATACGAAGCAGTACTGAAGATAAAAAATTAAACAAAATTAGATAAAAAGATTTTTTCAGTTCCACAAAACTGCGGCTTTTTTCATTTTGCACCATGCGCATAATTAACATAAAAAGTTCTAGTTTTAAACAAAGCCAAACTTAACCTAACAGATATGAATAACTGTTACAGACTCGAGTATTATTCTCTAAAAAGTGTTTTTCCAAGCGTTGACAGAGCCATTGAAAAGCAGCCTTAATAGTCTACATTCTCTCTTACTTCAAAACAAATCTCAAAAATGCTGAGTCATTAAATAAATTCAATCTTTAGCCTACATACTGTATATTTTACCATAAAATGGAATTTCAGGCGAGTGCCTTTTGCAAAAAGCGGAATTTGGTGACATTCCGAGGGCAAATTACTTTTTAAAAGTAAAGAAGAAAAAAAGAATTCAGGTAGCAAATGACGAGGATTTCGCATCATTGGGTGGTGACCTACAAATGGTAGCTGTCAGTGGACGGAATTCCTAAGTTCGTGAGGCGCGCCATAGGAAATGAACTCTTCAGGACACACCATCCCTCCGGGAGTCTGAAGATGATTTTTCATGGGAAATTTGTTTCACAGTCCATTACCACAGTCAGTGGGTAATACTCTTCTTGTAATTGGTGTTATCGTGCTCTCACAACATGATTCCTGCTACTGCCACTTGAAAATGTCTTTCGTTGTAGGATTTAATTCTTGGAAAATTTGCTCCAAACACAATAAAAGATTATTTTAGAATGTACTTACAAAAATTTATAATATACGTAGTACTTGCAGGGATCGAAGTTAACGGTGATCGGGTGATTCGGAACCGCTAGAATTTAACAATTACCACCAAACGATAACTGTCAGAAGTCCCCTGGGCCAATAATCGATGCAAAGGGATGGTATGCTGTTTTGGTTTTAAGAGTTTCGGTTTCGCTTTTTGGTCACTATTTTAGTTACAAAATAGCATATTTCATCATAAGTGTAACCATTGAATATTTTTTGTGTAGTTAATTTTTATTTATATCCATTTAATTAATTTTAAAAAAATAACATGTTAGAGGCATGTAAGGAGACCACTTAAAATGTGCGTGGATTATTAATATCTTTTAGTTACTGGTCCCTTGGACCAGAAGTTTCTTAATTTCAATCATATATTTATAAATATATAGTTCACTTATAAAAGCAACGTGTCACCAAAATAAAAAAAATCACCAAAATAAAAAAAATAACGAAATAATTAGAAATAAGGGTTCTTTACTCACTAAGAAGACTCAGGTCAGAATGGGGGTTTGTCAAATTTGTATCATATCTTCAATCCTTGCTGACTACAGTAGTTTTGCATTTAGTCCATAGATTCATAGTTCATATAAAGTTCATGGATTGACAGTTCGTGTATGGGTGGGCTCAAATAATAAAATTTATGTATGGCTTACAGTACTTTCTTAGCTGTCAGATACAGAATTCCTTAATTCGGGAGTCGTATTATAGGAAATGAACTTTTGAAAACACATTATTCATCCGGGAGTCTGAGGACAATTTTTCATGAGAAACTTGATTCATAGTTTATTATCACAATCAGTGAGTAATACTTTTTATAACAATTGGTGTTATCGTGCTTATCTCCTCACACAAAATGAAACTTCTTACTGATATTTGAAAATGTTTTTTGTAGTGAGAAATGTAACTCCTTTAAATTCCTTTAAAATTTGTGCAAAAACTATAAAAGTTTTTATAAATGTTCCACCAATTAATAATAATATGTATTTATTACATTACAATCCATGTTTAAATGTATTATGTCGGTCTGCTAATCAAGATAAAAATAAATTTCCACCACAGATAACTCAGGTTTGAACAATTAAACAGTTTATTATGATTGCATCAGATTCACTCCGTATTTGTCAAATCACAAACACCTAAGCCAACAGATAATTAAATTCTAAAATAAAAATTAGTTTTTTTTAACATCAAATATGCTTCAAATCGGAAAACCACCACAGTGCATCAATAGTTCATTGGTTGACGGTTCTTGTATGCTCGGCCGAAACTAGTATATGTTTTATAATCATCTTATTTAGAACGTTCTCGAGTTTAAATTTCAACTATGTTTGATTTCTAAAAGCTATCAGTCAAGAAATTTTTAAAAAGTTCGTAAGTAATTATTTTGAAACGTATCTAATTCATGAGAAAAACTTTTTTTACTTCCATCTACTATTAGGGGGCTAGGTAACTAGACTAGATCAACTAGTAGTTATTAATATAAACTATACGATAACTTAAAAAGAGCAGCAGATGTTCATAAAAATAGACTTTCAATTATTCGTTTGAAGAAATAAATAAAATTAAAGCTTGGTAAATTCCTAACCTTTTGACTCATATCCACTGGTGTACCTTTTATATATATATTTTTCTGGCGTTTTAATTAAAGCAAAAATATATTTTGGTATTTTTAATTATAAAAGACAGTCTAATAGTTACTAATAAAAATCTGTTCGATTGTCGGAATTATATTTGTACTAAGATATAAAATTCAAAAAAAGAGTAGTTTGAAAATTGCTTTTTCATTCATATTAAGAAATTTATAAATAATTGACTTTGTAAATTAAAGAAATTTCAGTGATGAATAACTTTTTCTCTTAGATCTAAATAATTACAAATAAGTGAAATTTTAAAAATTATTGTTTGGAAGTGTGCAGTGTTTGAAAGATTTTATCTTTAACGTAGAAAAGACACTTGTGTTTTATGCATAACCATAAATTATGAAACTGCTAATTATATTTCTTACTCACTTTGACCTAAATTCATACAAAAGAATAAGAAAAAGTATCTAAACAATACAAAAAAGTACTACAAAATAAATTTTCTGCGTCGAAAGGTTAATGGCTTTAAGGGAAAAATACACTTTTTCTGAGGAAACCAATAATTGTTCTCAAAAATCGCGTTAAATTACAGTTGTAAAAATTATCAATATCACACAGTTCACGGAGAAAAGATATTGTTAAAAAAATCAATATTTGTTCACAAAAAATACTCTAAAAATTACTGTATTTAAACTTTAAAGCAATAGCTTAATCAAATAAAAAAAAGGACACGTTTCATAAAAAAAAACAATATTTGTTCACAATACTTGACTAGAAAACTAGTTGTATTAAAGCTTTAAAGGGTAATAGTATCTTAATTAAAGGGGAAAAGACATTGTTCACAAGAAAACAATATTTGTTCTCCAAACTTGACTAGAAAACTAGTTGTATTAAAGTTTTAAAAGCTAATGGTATCTTAATTAAATGAGGAAAGACATTGTTCACAAGTAAACAATATTTGTTTTCCAAACTTGACTAGAAAATTAGTTGTATTGAAGTTTTAAAGACTAGTGGTACTTAAATTAAAGGAGAAAAGACATTGTTCACAGGAAAACAATATTTTTTCGAAAAAATTACTCGAATGTGTGTAAGCTTTAAACACTATTAATACCTTCGTTGAAATCGAAACGAAATTATTCATGAGAAATTAATTTATAAAACTTTAAAGAATATTAATATGTTAATTAAATAAAGAGAAGCACTGTTCATAAAAAGCCAATATTTGATCACAAAATCAAATTTAGTATCAGAGATTTTTTTTTCTTTTTCGCTTTTACAAAATGAGGTCAACCACGTGAAGGAAAGTATTTAGGGGTGTTACAGAGTTAACCATATAAGAGAATAAAAAAATCCACTTTTAGGAGGGTTAGACACGAGATGGGCAATTTCTTTGATCAGAGGTCACGAAAGATTTTCTCGATGACCTTAGGAGTTTCTTCTCATAATGTGGTGTCCTAGTTAATGACGCAGTTCAAATTTTTTTTCTCAAAAATTCTTTGATTTATGTCATTTTTTATGTTCAATATTGTTAAAAAAATAAAAATTATTTTTCAACGTTTAAAACAATTAATCTAACAAGTTTCTCTTTTTTTGTTTCATAAACTAGTATATTCTCTTATAAAATTACTATTAATATGAAATATTATTTATAGCAATTTATAAAAAAGAGAGAGCAGAAATACTCATAATGTGAAAGAATATAAATCAATAAATTTCCTTTCGAAAAGCAATAGGCAAAACTAGGTTGGAAATTTCAAATAAAAATCCTGAAAATTGAGATTTTTTAAAGTTAAAAAATAATGCTTTTCATATCGAAATTTCCCCCCCTAATTAACAAGATATGTGATATTTATTTCTGTTTTCTTTGCTATATTGAACTTTAAGTAATGCTAGAGCAAAGAATACCTTTTTTACAGATGATATTGAAGCCTTGAATAATTTTTCATCATACTGAAATTAGGGTTTGAATGTTTTTTCCCCATCATATTTAACTGTATTTGATTCTAAAGCATTGAATTTTTTTTAATCATATTTAACTTCATTTGATTCTGAAACATCGAATGTTGATTTTTCTATTCATTTAACTTCATTTTACTCTGAACATTGAATGTTTATTTTTCGACGTATTTAACCTCAGATGATTCTAAAGCATTGAACGTTTTTTCTTCTCATCATATTGCACTCCAGGTGGTTCTGAAGCATTGAATTTTTTTTCTTCATATCATATTTGACTTCCTTTGATTCTGAAACATTGAATGTTTATTTTTCGACTTATTTAACTTCATTTGATTCTAAAGCATTGAATTTTTTTAAATCATATTTAACTTCATTTGATTCTGAAATATTGAATGTTGATTTTTCTATTCTTTTAACTTCATTTTACTCTGAACATTGAATGTTTATTTTTCGATGTATTTAACCTCAGGTGATTCTAAAGCATTGAACGTTTTTTCTTCTCATCATATTGCACTCCAGGTGGTTCTGAAGCATTGAATTTTTTTTTCATATCATATTTGACTTCCTTTGATTCTGAAACATTGAATGTTTATTTTTCGACTTATTTAACTTCATTTGATTCTAAAGCATAGAATTTTTCAAAATCATATTTAACTTCATTTGATTCTGAAACATTGAATGTTGATTTTTCTATTCATTTAACTTCATTTTACTCTGAACATTGAATGTTTATTTTTCGACGTATTTAACCTCAGGTGATTCTAAAGCCTTGAACGTTTTTTTCTTCTCATCATATTGCACTCCAGGTGGTTCTGAAGCATTGAATTTTTTTTTGTTATCATATTTGACTTCATTTGATTCTGAAACATTGAATGTTTATTTTTCGACTTATTTAACTTCATTTGATTCTAAAGCATTGAATTTTTTTTAATCATATTTAACTTCATTTGATTCTGAAACATCGAATGTTGATTTTTCTATTCATTTAACTTCATTTTACTCTGAACATTGAATGTTTATTTTTCGACGTATTTAACCTCAGATGATTCTAAAGCATTGAACGTTTTTTCTTCTCATCATATTGCACTCCAGGTGGTTCTGAAGCATTGAATTTTTTTTTTCATATCATATTTGACTTCCTTTGATTCTGAAACATTGAATGTTTATTTTTCGACTTATTTAACTTCATTTGATTCTAAAGCATTGAATTTTTTTAAATCATATTTAACTTCATTTGATTCTGAAATATTGAATGTTGATTTTTCTATTCTTTTAACTTCATTTTACTCTGAACATTGAATGTTTATTTTTCGATGTATTTAACCTCAGGTGATTCTAAAGCATTGAACGTTTTTTCTTCTCATCATATTGCACTCCAGGTGGTTCTGAAGCATTGAATTTTTTTTTCATATCATATTTGACTTCCTTTGATTCTGAAACATTGAATGTTTATTTTTCGACTTATTTAACTTCATTTGATTCTAAAGCATAGAATTTTTCAAAATCATATTTAACTTCATTTGATTCTGAAACATTGAATGTTGATTTTTCTATTCATTTAACTTCATTTTACTCTGAACATTGAATGTTTATTTTTCGACGTATTTAACCTCAGGTGATTCTAAAGCCTTGAACGTTTTTTTCTTCTCATCATATTGCACTCCAGGTGGTTCTGAAGCATTGAATTTTTTTTTGTTGTCATATTTGACTTCATTTGATTCTGAAACATTGAATGTTTATTTTTCGACTTATTTAACTTCATTTGATTCTAAAGCATTGAATTTTTTAAAATCATATTTAACTTCATTTGATTCTGAAATATTGAATGTTGATTTTTCTATTCATTTAACTTCATTTTACTCTGAACATTGAATGTTTATTTTTCGACGTATTTAACTTCAGGTGATTCTAAAGCATTGAACGTTTTTTCTTCTCATCATATTGCACTCCAGGTGGTTCTGAAGCATTGAATTTTTTTTTTGTTATCATATTTGACTTCCTTTGATTCTGAAACATTGAATGTTTATTTTTCGACTTATTTAACTTCATTTGATTCTGAAGCATTGAATTTTTTTAAATCATATTTAACTTCATTTGATTCTGATACATTGAATGTTGATTTTTCTATTCATGTAACTTCATTTTACTCTGAACATTGAATGTTTATTTTTCGACGTATTTAACCTCAGGTGATTCTAAAGCCTTGAACGTTTTTTTCTTCTCATCATATTGCACTCCAGGTGGTTCTGAAGCATTGAATTTTTTTTTTGTTATCATATTTGACTTCATTTGATTCTGAAACATTGAATGTTTATTTTTCGACTTATTTAACTTCATTTGATTCTAAAGCATTGAATTTTTTAAAATCATATTTAACTTCATTTGATTCTGAAATATTGAATGTTGATTTTTCTATTCATTTAACTTCATTTTACTCTGAACATTGAATGTTTATTTTTCGACGTATTTAACCTCAGGTGATTCTAAAGCATTGAACGTTTTTTCTTCTCATCATATTGCACTCCAGGTGGTTCTGAAGCATTGAATTTTTTTTTTTTTTTGTTATCATATTTGACTTCATTTGATTCTGAAACATTGAATGTTTATTTTTCGACTTATTTAACTTCATTTGATTCTGAAGCATTGAATTTTTTAAAATCATATTTAACTTCATTCGATTCTGATACATTGAATGTTGAATTTTCTATTCATGTAACTTCATTTTACTCTGAACATTGAATGTTTATTTTTCGACGTATTTAACCTCAGGTGATTCTAAAGCCTTGAACGTTTTTTTCTTCTCATCATATTGCACTCCAGGTGGTTCTGAAGCATTGAATTTTTTTTTTGTTATCATATTTGACTTCATTTGATTCTGAAACATTGAATGTTTATTTTTCGACTTATTTAACTTCATTTGATTCTAAAGCATGGAATTTTTTTTCATCATATTGAACTTCAGGTGATGCTGAAGCATTGAATGTTTTTTTAAACTATATTAAGCTTCAGGAGAGCTAAAAAAAGAATGCTTTTTTATCATATGGAACTACAGGTAATGATGAAGAACTGAATTTTTTCATCGTATTGAATTACAGGTAATGCTACTGCATTGGAAATGTCATCTATAATGACAAAATGTCATCTTTAGAAAAAGTTAACTTATCACTATATTGTTTCGAATCTTTCGCTTCGAGAATTTAAAACATTATTTGGTCGAACTGAATTATAAAAACGTCTTTTAAAAAAAAAATTCTTCTTCTTCTTTTTTTTCCTTTACTTTTTTAATTTTCATTATCACCCTAAACATTCACATAGAAGAATTTTTTGGACAGAAGAAATAGACAGATTTTTGGTCAAAAAATTAAACTCATAAAAAAGAACTATTCATGAATTTAAACGAAAAAAAAAGTTTTTGTCGGGATTCTTCTAAAGTAGGGAAGTGTATTTTCACTAAATTTTTAGTTTGGACCAAATGAAGAAGTGTCCTTGACCTAGGACGAGATGAATGACCTGAGAGGGAACGCGGAAGAATGCCATTCCTCACACACATGGCATGAGTTAAAAGAGATGAATGAAGGATTTGATGTCAATATCAAGGTTTCTTTGTCAATTTCTCCCTCGCACAATTTAAACAATTAAAAATGTTAAAACACTGATAATCTTATTTAGATTATATAAAAATATGAAATTATCAAATTTAGTCATTAATTTAAATTTAATAACTATAAATAACTACAATTAATAATAGTAGAATGCAGGCGTGTAATTATTAAAAAAGTGCCTTACTACGATTTCGGAAAAAGAGTGGCTTGAAAACTATTATCTTCTTGTTGCAAATGCTATCAATGATAAAATAGAATTTCAGAAAATTGCACTGAGAGAAAAAAAAAGAAAAGGTCAAAACAACCATAATATGCTAAAATTTACTGTGTTTCTGGCTCTATGTGAACACCCTTGGCAATGATTTTGGTTAAATTAACTATGAAATATGGTCTGTATTTGGGAAAAATTCCGTTTTTTAAATATGAAAAATATTTTTGTGTTGGAGTCACTTAGGCACGAAAACGCTTAGTGGTAAGAATTAATAAAAATGCTTAATATTTAAAAACGTTTTCGAATCGTTTTTAAATATGAATATTTTTAACAACTAAGCTCATTATCTTTTTTGTATTTTTATGACGAAAAGTTTAAAAAATAATCCCCTTTTAATCAAAAAATTAAAGAAATTTTTATTTTTTAAAAATAGAAAAAGTTTGCATCATATATATATATATATATATATATATATATATATATATATATATATATATATATATATATATATATATATATATATATATATATATATATATATATATATATATATATATATATATATATATATATATATATATATATATATATATATGACGAAAGTTAATAAGTTCTATTTACTGCGCATAAGCTGGATCTATAAATATATGTATATATATGCTAAAAGTTATTTAATATCTATGCTAAATGTGAATAGATATTATACAACAATGATAAATTATGTTGAGATATAATTTAAAAGTTTAAAAAAAATGAAAAATAATGACACTCACGCAATAAATATTTAAATAAAAAAGTGTGAAAAAAATAGAAGTCTAATAAAACTTCCAAAAGTGAAAATTAGTCTAAGGAAATGAGAGGTTAATGCTCAGGGCATACTCATAAATGTAGAAACTGATTTGTTATGTTTGATTGAGCTCTATAATTTTTTACTGCTTCACCCCGGGGCAAGGCTCTTCCGGTTTGTGGGGTACGGTCTCGGTCAAGGCTGCAGACGACAGGTAACATCGTCACCCATTTAAAACCAGGGTTGCCTTTCATGTCATTAAACACCGCCAAACTGTCAAGAAAATAGTGATATTTATGATTCTCAGGATTCTTAAAGTTCGAATTTGTCCTAATCTTGATCATTTCTTCTTTATATTTGAAACAAAACATTTTTATGATTTGTCAAAAAATCTTCAAAATACAAAATTTAATAAATACAAAATTTTATATTTAAAACGCTTTTATACAGATTCTATAGCTTACCAAATTATATCTTTATCAATATACCTAATGATATTTATCACTAATGTTTATGATAGTCGAAAATGTTTGAAATTTGAATTTATTCTAATCTTGATTATTTTTTTTTTCAAAGTATGATATTTTTTACGATTTATTAAAAATAAAAATAGTTTATTTTTTTTTTAAGTTATCATTAAATAAAAAATGTAATCTTAAATTAGTGATTTTAACTTATTCGAATTATAGCTTTATAAATATTTCCAATCAAATATATTATTCATATTCATTATTTTCGTAAATATATATTATTTGAATTTATCTTAATCTCGATCATTTTTTAAATGTATTAAAAACAAGATACTCTTATAAGTTATTAAAGACAAAAATATATTTTTGAAATTTATAATAAATAAAAAACTTAATTTAAAAATGCTTTTATTCTTAGTTTTTATAATTCAAATTGTACCTTAACTAATATATCTAATCATATTTTTTGTCGCTATGTCGCTATAAAAATCATATTCAAACTACATTTGCTTTCAGTAATTTACATGATAAGATTATTGATTTTTGACGTTTCAAGAATTATCTTCGTTGAAAAAGTTTAGAAAGTAATAGCAATGAAGAGGAGGCAAATGGTGATGAATGAGACATTTAAACAAAAAATTGATTCGATCAATCAATAAATCCAAATGTATAACAATATATTTGAATTAGCTAATAATTGGGTTAAAATATTAAAAAAATTGTTCTGTAACCGTAAAAAAAAAAGTACAAATAAATTTTTTTTTTTAAAACTCTCATTTAGTACCAGATTTTTGTGATGAATGGATAAAATTCGAGTTATTATATTAGGACAAGTTACTATATGCAAGTTATTATATATCAAGTTATTATATTTTATTTAGGATAGGTCAGGACCTGATTTACAAATCCGGACTATGTATGCACAAAATTGAGGAGGAACTGATAGTAACATAGAACCAAATGCACTGTGCGAAAAATGATCCTTAATTACGCGTTTGAACTCAATGTTAAAGATCTTACTTTGTTTGCCTTGTTGTTGTTGTTGTTGTCTTATGCTACTTGCTAATATTGACAAGCCTATTTTAAGGCAGAAGAGTGTGCTTCTCTCTTTCTTCCAGTGGCGCCGTATAATGCTAATTAATTAATGAAAACGATACTTATTAGTGTGCTTTTACTTATAATATATATATAGTACTTTTTATGACGGAGAACACAATGTTTAGGACGGATTGGAATTTTTGACCCTCAAAACAAAGGTGGTGGTAGGTAACCATTATCTGAAAAATATAGTCAATAAAGTTGATTTTTTGTGTATTTCGTGACATCACGCAATTATAAAACTTGTTTGTTTTAAGAAAATTTCCTTTTTGATTATTTAATTTACTCAGAAAGTTAGTTAAATTATTCGAACTAAAGAAGTTTGGCTTGTAAGGTATAGCAAATTTCTTACACTGATTTAATCTACGCAATTTTAAATTGCAAAATATTAAATTTGAAGGAAATATCTCATAAAGTTCTTAAAAAATAAAAATATAAAATTACGACTTCTTTGAGATAGCCAAATACGCAAAAAGTGACTTTCACATTAAAGCTCCTATATTTTCTTCGTTTTCCTGCCTAAACTATTGTAACCATATTTGTAATATTTTAGCTACCCCACACTATTTTGAGGTACTTTATTTACGTCACACTAGATCAATGGGCTATTGGCGACTGTCTGGGAAACATCCCTGAGGATGATTCGAAGACATAAGCCATCGCAGTTTTGATCTTCTGCAGAGGGGATGGCTCCCCTGCTTTGGTAGCCCGACGACCTGCTCCCGAAGTCGAGCACTTTACGGTAGAACAGTTTAAAGAAGATCGATATCTCGTGCCCTCGGTCCTTACCCAGGTTGATCAAAGTGGTCACCCGCCTGTTTACTGACAACAGCCAGTGATACTTGACTTCGGTGTTCTACAGGGTGCCATGGCTTTGTGACCAGTTCACTGCGGGACCCCATATTTTGAGGGTCAGGAATTAACTTACATCGAAATAAATGTTTTTAAATGATTTACAGCATAAAAAAGTACGAAAAGTTAAGTAAAATAATCTCATATTCCTAATAATGCTATAGATATGAATACTTCAGATCTATCTCATTAATGAGGCATTATGAGATTGAGATTCAGTCACCAGTCTTTAACATATTTCTCCATCAACGAATGCCCGACTTAATTTCTTGTGTTTAAGTCGACCCCCTGATCTTAATAAAATTTTAGAGGTTTAAAAAGTCGAATTACACCCCGATATATACGGTATTTATGCAATAGATCTTGATACGGGGCCTGGATAGTCTAGTTTTTAAAACGTTGGAGAAAGGGAGTTCAAATCTCGTCGGCCGTAGAAACCCCGAGAATTAAATGGTGACTGGTGCACGCAAAATCTGTCGGCGTAGCAAAGACCTCTAAATACCCATAACAAAGCAATACCTCAGGGAGTACTGATTGGAGATTGATGGTGCTCTGGTCAAAATTACTATCTGTGGAGGTATGTATAAATGGGTCCGACCTGCAAAACGGGCTGTGACATGTGTGTGTGTTTCTAAAATCATATTCTTGGACATAGATGATGTCATTGACAAACAAGATATTCGATTAGTAAATGTAACACCTATATTAATATTTCAAGCTGATATTCTCTGAAGACTTTGCGTTGCATTAACAGTTTTTAAAAACTTAATTTGGTGAATTTCTGCGTCATATGTAAAACGTAAGGCAAATAATGTACTAAATGTAAGACAAATATTTATTTCCAATTTTAAATTCTTCTTTTTCTTCCTGATGGGTTTAACAATTATTCAATTGAAGAACTGTTTTAAAACTATTGAAGTTTATCTAAAGGTAGAATTAAAAATTACATAAAATTGAAAATACGTTAAGTGAAGCGTTAAGTCGGTATAAAAAATGTTTAGAAAAATTTAAAAAAAAACGAGTTTTTAGAATTTTAACTTATGGTAGTTTATTATACAAACAACATGCTTGGCTTCTCGATGGTGTGATTTTTTTGGCATTTACAAATATTATTACACATGTTCACGCATTGTTAGAAATGTCTTAAAAAAATGGTTAAAAACAATTAATTTAATTGTTACTTTACCGTATTAAAAGAAAACGGTCAAATAACCGTAAATGAGACGGTATTCAAACTGTTAACTGTGAGAAAAACCGTTTGTTAACTGCTTTCACATAATATGGTTAAACAACCAAAATTTTATCGGACCAACTGAATCTACCTAATGAAGCAACTTAGCTCCTTGCCGATGGGTACATATTATAGCCTAGAGGGTTAATCTGTCAGTCTCTTGACTGACAGAACTGTGGTTAGAGTCCCAGTGTTGACACCACAACACTTCATTACTGTCAGCAAAATAAGAGTTTCTAGTGTCCTGCAGTCCCCATTTGTGACACTGTGTTATTAGAATACGATATTCTCACTCACGAATAGATGACAGGCTTATAAAGTTGCTAAACTATGTCCAACTTTCAACTAAATTTCTTTTTTATGGTTTTGAAACTATGCTAGTTGTGAATGGTTATAAAACTATACTTGTTATAAACGGTTTTAAAAACATAAAGATAAAAAATGTTCCTTGCCTTAAACCTTACGGTTGATTAGATAGATAGACTGCCACCTGTAATTTTACCAAAATTTTAAGATAAAAATTTTAAAAGTGTGGGTTACCATAATAAAATAAGTGATAAGTTTTGAAATGCTCTAAATATATTTCTTTCCTTGTTAATAAAATTTGTTACTTAAAATTATTCTTTTAAATATAATGCACATTAAACTTTATGATATATTTTTTTTATTCCATTGTTACAATTTCATGATATTGTGATTTAGAGGGTTCTTAAAAGTTTTTGTTTTATTTTAAGATTCAATTCGCTTTTATTAATCTAAATCGAGTTAAAGGCCGCTTGAATTGTTTTAAAAATTTGTTTGCCTTTTTTTAATAAAAATAATTATCTTACCTAATTTTATCATTTTTTTTCTTGTTTGCTTAATTGAACAAGTTTGTATTATAAACTTTTTATGTATTTTTTGACTGAATATTCCTTATTAAAAATGTTTTTTATGTAATTTTATATGTTGCTTGAGTAATAAAGCGTTATATTTTAGATAATTTTTAAATTAGGTAAAACATATCGTTTATGTAAGAATTTAAATATAGGAAATTCTGGTAGAATAATCGTACTATATGGCAGTGACATTTCTAGTAAAAAAAAAAAAAAAAAAAAAAAAAAAAAAAGGAAAAAAAAATAACCATTATTAAACCATTCATTAGTAATTTTTCTCTTTACCGGAAATTCTGGTTTTCAAAGTTACAGTTCTTATTACCTAACACTTAGTAGCAAATATAAAATCAAAAAGTAAATTTAACCAAATAAATGGTTTTATGCCATGCTCTAAAGTTTCAACAAAGTCACAAAATTACCAAATTTTACCACGTTCAAAAAATTTTATTTCATATTACAAAACCATATTTTGTTGTTAATCTTACCAAGAGTCATTACCAAAGCGCTTCGTTAAAAATTACCGAGATTTTTACTGTCACGGCAAATAACTCGCTTCATTTTACCATATTCTGGTAGTTCTAACCGTACTTTTCTTCTTAGTGCAATGGAATATTTGAAGGCATGTAAGATCAGAAACGAGCATTAGTTTGTAATATATTTTCCCAAACTCTGAGGGAAATTGAATATAATATGATAATAACAATGATACTAAATTCGAAACCAACAACTCTGTGTCAAATGTGAATAGTACAGCTCGGCATATATAAAATGATGAAATTATGATATTAATTATTTCTCATGATTCGAAAATCGATTAAAATAAGAAATCCGTGTTTTTAAATAATAATTTTAATTAAACATTTTCATACCATTAAACTTACCCACTGCATTCCAGTCTTATATCTATTAAATAAAACATATAAATAAAACGAGAAATTCATTATGTCTTTTTAAAAAAATGCATTAGCAAAGATTATTGAAAAAATATTCTCTAATAAAGCATAATGAATGATTTTTAAATATTTGAATTTACATTAAGTTTAATTTAATTAAAATTTCTAATGCCTTTTAATGAAAGGACGAAAGTATTTAGGTAAATGTTATTTTAATAATTTTTAATTGAATGACTGGCAATTACAAAAATTAATTATATAAGTCATCCTAAGAGCTGGTACTTTATCGTAATTTGAAACGGAATTTTTAGCATTTTATGTAACGTTTTTCATGAAATAGTATCAAAAAATAAACTAAATTGTAAGATAATATATGAATGAAAGTACACTGCAAAATATTGCTCAAGGGATCGGATGTTGTAAAGGTGAAAATACATTGTAAGATTCTGCGAGAAAATAACAGGGGTGTAAGATATTGCAAAAATAAAAAAATTCAGAGAAAGTAGAAAAAAATGCTTTTTTAGATGCTGTAAAAATAAAACTAAACTGTGACACACTACAAAAATGAAAAGGTACAGTAGAAAGGAAAGAAAATGTAAGTTATTTCAAAAATTAAAGGGGTTTCGTAAAAGAGAAAGCAAACTGCAAAGCACAAAATAAAGGGAACTGCACTGTAAGTTATAGGAAACTACACTGTAAGTTATAGCAAACATTAAAGGCTTCTGAATAGGTAAAAATGCATTAAAATATATTGTAAAAAAAGAAACTATACTGTAAGTCAGTGTTTCCCAAAGTGTGGTACGCGTACCCCCAGGGGTACGGGAACTGTTTAGCGGGGGTACGCGTTCTTAAGCGAAATATCTTGCAACAAACGAAAATTTAAAAAAAAATTATTTGAAAACAAAGCTAGTCATGAAAATTTACGAATGCGTATTTTTCTATTGGCTATTTTTTGCAAAGTTAACAGCTAATAATTAGTGGGTGATGTCAACAGATAGTTGTGATTTTTATTTTTGTGCAATTTCTTCATAGTAAAGATTTGTAATAATTTTGATTATTATTTTGATTATTATTATTTTGATTATTATTTTGATTATAATTATTTTGATTATTTTTATAAAATATAATATTTATCCCTAACATGGAATATAGATGGCTGGTTAGTATCTAAGAAACTTTGAACCAAATACGAAAAATGTCTTTAAAAGAATACATTAATTTTTTTATTAGTGGTACACTGAGTTACGAAAAATTTAGAAAGGGTACGCAAAAGTCATAAGTTTGGGAAACACTGCTTAAGTTATAAGAAAATGTAATGAATTTTTTCAAAGAAGAAAATATCTTGTGAAATACCGTAATAAGATAACTACAATACAAATTATATCCAAAATTAAAGGGTTCTGTAAAAGTTAAAATGCATTAAAATATTGAGCTGGAAGAAATTATAATCCTTTTTTGGAAATACGATAACTTTTTTTCTATTAAGGAAGAGTAAACATCATGCGAACAACTATATTTTTCTAATTTAAGATCAATTGTATTTAGGTTATTTTAACATCGTTTTCTTACACAATAACTAATCTAATTTATTCTTCATAAATTATGTCAATAGGCGAACAAAAAAACCAAACACTACAAAAATTCAATAAATTTTTCTGTTACAGGCTTACTAAGCCATATAATTTTACGCTAAGTATTATCTATATAAAACAGCTTCAAAAAAATTATTGTTATTTCTTCGAGCTAATGATCCAAATCAAAATAAAGCATTAAATTTCATCAAATTATAACGTCAATATTTGAAATATCTAACTTCTACAATTAAAAAAAACAAAATAATTCATAAATAGATTTGAGTTTTTACAAACATTTAAGCATCTCAATAAACTGGCAGGATGTTTCAGAAGGTTGCTGTAAAAATCTTTCAAATTTTCTCGGTCAATGTGTTGAAAACTTAAATTAAACTAACTCGTCATGCCTGAAATTGTGAAATGAAGAGCAAATATTTAAATGATAAAGTTAAAGTTGCGAATATACTTTTTTTTTTTTAATTTCTATGTCAATTGGCACTATTTTGAGAACGCCAAGAATGAGTTTTCACTGACATCAAATAAAAATTTCTATTGACAATATTTTTTAATGAAACATCATTTCGCTCTGAATACTCGGGACTTTTTTTCCACAGGCATTTAAAACTCGTTTGCCCATCTCATTAATTTAATTACATACCATCATTTTTGGACTCGCTTCGATAAATGTAGAGCCAGAAATTATTCCTTTTTTAAAAATAAATTTTTCTACATCAACGAAACACAATAGTAAAATAAAATATTATTTCCTTCCCCTTCTTGTTAATTTTGATGTTTGCTGTCAGTGTAACAAATAGAAAATAAAAACATCAAAATAAGGTTTTTCCAATAAATGACGCATATTTGAATGATAACGCTAAGTAAAACTATAAATAAAAAATGATTTTAAGTGATTCTATGTGTTTTGATCTATATTTAAAATATATTCTAAAGTAAATTAGGTACTTTTCAGTTTCAGGTGCCGTAAAAACCTACTTCTACTGTACATATATTACGTGCCTATATTAGTATATTAGGTACCTATTATTACAGTACCTATTACGGCGATAATAGTAGTACCTACTACCTATAACAGCATTTAATTAAACCTATTACCACAATACCAATAGTAACTGCTCCCAGAATTAATTCAGCATCACTGGTGTCAATAATATTTTGGCCATTTTTTTACGGTTCTTCGAAATGGATAAGTACCTATCCTCGTAAAATCTGGGGTGTAATACCTATCCTAATTTACGTTGAAAAACTCCAAAAACTGTGCGGATGAATACTTCATTTCAAGTTGACAAATAAAAAGCATTCGTATACATATTTAAGTGTGTATTTAAATCTAACCACCAAGCCTGTGCACCATTTATGAGTTATTTTAACCACAGAAAGTACCAATTTTGGCGTACGCTTAGAAATCATAAGTTTGCAACGGTAAATTGTTTACTATTGAGCATAAAAATATGTTTGTTGTCGCCTCGAACCCTGCTAAACATCCCCAGTAATTGAAGCTCGTTGTTGCAAAAGGCATGTATGTTTGTAGTTGTTTAATAAAAATAACTGAGTTCTCGAAAGATAACTTACATATATCTGGCAGTCGTATTAAATAATTTAATAATTTAATAATTTTATATGCGACAGTTGTATGAAACTTAGTTCGAATTTGTTTCAAAGTTCTCTTTGGGCTGTGAGTATGGTTGATATGCTGTTGTTGTTGTTAATTTACTTCGCACTAGAGCTGCACAATGGGCTATTGGCGACGGTCTGGGAAACATCCCGGAGGAATGGTTTATATGCAAACTAATTTTATATCAAGAATAGTTGAGTTTGTGAATAGAATGGTTAAGTTTCTTCCCAACTCTTGTCTAGCTGCAAATCGTATTATAATAACGTAACTGATGCTTATGCGTTTTATATCTTACAACTTTAAAAGAAATTGAATACTGGAACGCCAAAAGTAGTGGCCAAAAGAAATGTAATGAAACATTCCTGATGTTTCACTATACCAAGATTTTCTAGATGTTTGGTTGCCACAAAAATTTTCATTTGTATTTTTCTAAACAATTTTTGGCGTTAAAGAAAACGAATTTTTTTCTTTTACACTGCAGATGTGCTAAACTAAGTACTGTTTCAGTCAATAATTTAAGTCTTCTCTTCGGTTATACAGGATGTTTCGTTATCACAACTCTCTTATATTAAACAATCCTTGTCAAAAATTAATTCAAAAAATATGTACACATTATGAATCACAAATTAGTATTTAATTAAAAAAAAAATTCTTCTTACATTTAAATCTCGTTTGTCCATCTCAATAATTTAATTTTATATCATTATTTTGAACTTTGTTTGATAGATATTAAGTCATTATCTATTATTTTTATGAGCAATGAACAAAATAAAATCAAATTTTTAAAATTCCATCTTACTTTTAAAATTACTTTTTATTTTTAAAATTTCTTTTAAAATTCCATCTCTCACAAACTATTCGACCGATTTCTCGCAGATTTTCCATTTTACCATATGAAATTACATTTGTTAAAATGATGTAAAAAATTGTATACCCTGTAACTCAGTAGTTTTTCAACTATCATTAAATAAAATAGTAAAAAATGAAAAATATTTACTAACAGTTATGTTTCGCATGGAATGATCTTTGGAAAAATTAATTTCATAATTGTGTGCAAAAGATTTTCCGTTCTCTAAAAAATTTCTCGATATATGACGCAATACGCTTGAAATAAAATTAACGTTAAGGGGTTCAAAGTTTGGACCTCTTTCCTGACTATGAGAAGCTATGAGAAGCATATTTTCCAGTTTGAGGCTACCCCCTATATTTTGGGAGTCAAAAATTTAAATCCGTCAAAAAAAATAATGTAAGTTTTTTCCGAGAAAGTACGTTCTTGTGTCTGATTTCGTAACTTAAAATATCGTCCGCACTAATTAATTACCATATTTGAGGTCACCCTCTCAAACCATTCAGACTAACCTTCTAGAACGTGAAGAGCCTGATCATTAGATCAAAAGTTATTTAGGATGGTCCGCTTTATTTTGCGCACTGTATTTTCAGACATCAGTGACGCAAAAAAGCAAAATAAAGTATTCTTTATCTTCTTGTTAATCTTGATATCTGCTGTCATTGAAAATTTTGATATAGAAAAACCAACAAATTTTTTCCAAAAAAAAAAAAGTACGTTTTATAACGATGTAAAGTTGTAAATTTATAGACGCATAATGAATAAAGTATTTATTAATCTGAGTTTCTTTACATTAAGAAAAAATTAAGTGAATGTGGGTTTGAACCACGCTGAGAAAAAAAGAATGGTCAAAATTATTAGAATATGGTAAAATTTACCAGTAATTTCATTTCTGTATAGTAGGGTAATTTTACCAGAATTTTTTTTCTCCGTGCAAATGTAGACCTCGTATTATCAGTCAAACCAGTAATTATTATCAATTCACTTTCCTTAAATTTTAATCGAAATCTATAGAGAAATTTAAAATAAATGAATAAATATGTAGAGAAATATATTTGAAAATTTTAATTTTTTTAAAATTGATTGAAATAATGGAATAGTTGAGAAAAAGGATAATTTATGCAATATCTATTTCTTAACACATTCCCCCAAGTTACATGACTTCGTTGAAAACATTTGAAAACTATCCTCCACACACAAATTTAGTTAATTTATATCCTATAAATATCAAACATCTATACATATGTATACTTGAAAAAAAGGATAATCCATGCAATATCTTTGTCTTAACACTTTCTCCCCAAGTCACATTATTTTATTGAAAATATTTAAAAAATATCCTCAGGGCTCAAATATAATTAATTATGTCTTATAAATATCAAATGCATATGTATATGATATGTATAGTTGAAAAAAGTATAATCTCTTCAATATCTTTGTTTCAACACATTTTCCCCATTTACATGATTTTATTGAAAATATTTAAAAACTATACTCTGCGCACAACTTTAGTTAATTTATATCATATAAATATCAAATACATACATATACACAATTCTGAGCTTAACTAACTCCACGGATAATGATTTTAAATTTATGAATTATTTCTATGTCTTCATAACAACAAAAGTTTGACCCAATGGATAGTTATTTATAAATAAAGTATATTTCATATCAAAAAATATATGCAAATAATAGATATTAGATTTATTAGCTTAAATAAATATGCAATAATTTAATAAATATAGTTTATAAGTGATTGTTTAATCAGTTCATATTATTATAATTTCATGCATTGATTAATAATATAAAAACATATGCGAACAAAATTTCTGACTCAAATTATAATTATCAATACTCTATTTATAAATAAATAAGTTGTATGCTAACTAAATAAAAAACTTAAGAAGATGAATAGTTAAATGATTTTCAGTTAAAATTTTTAGTCTTAAAAAAACTTTAATTTATAGGACTATTTAAATTTATCTTCAATGCAAATAAGCACTTTCTCAATTAAATGAATGCGTTATGTTACACTGTAAAAATTACTGTATAAAGTACCTGCTCCTTGGATGCGAAAAATTCATTTTTACCATAAAATAATATACAGAACTTTTTACAGTGATAATTATTTACCTAGAGCAAGTCAGTGATTTTACTGTAATTATTTCTGCAAAAATTACTGTATATCAGATTTTTTGCTCCGAAAGAAGATCCGGTAAATATAGGTTTTAAGGTAAAAAAAGTAACGGGTACTTTTTACTGTAATCTGATCCGGAATTTTTTGCAATGCATGAGGCTTCTGGAATTTTAATTAATTTTTTTACTTTTTAATGGAATAATTCTGAACTTACTGAATCTTAGAATTATTCTTAGAGTCCTTAGAAGAGCATCTTAGAATTATTATTGAAAGAAGGAATTGCTTCTTGCATATTTCTTACGTATCAGTTTAAAAGGTACTTGTATAAAGTGCAGTTGGCAATTTTGGCGAAAACTCAAAACTTGCCGCCATACTTATTTGCAAGTTGATTAGAAAATATTTAATTTTTAATCAACTTGCAATAAGTAATTAAATTTTTTTTAGTTCTAAAAAATAAGAGGATTATCATTTTTGAAAAATTTGGAGGAATTGAGTTTTAGTGAAAATAAAAGTTTATTGTTAAAGTTAAGCGTTTTCTACGTTTTTCGCTTTAGGTCTGACAAAAAAATTATTTTCTTCTTTTTAAAAATATACTTGAATGCAGTTTTTAAATTTGTAACAGTATTTCATTATTTTCAAACTTTTTTTAAAATAAGTTTTGCGTCTGTTCAAGTCCAAAAATGGCCGATAATTTAAAGTAACGAGGAAATGCACTGTAAAAAATTCTGAATCTAATTACAGTAAAAATACGAACCTTCGGGAAGACGGTACTTTTTATCGTAAAAATTTATCGAACAAACAGTTTGATATACCGTAATTTTCATAGTAATATTTTCGGTAAAATCACTGTAATTAAATAAATATTATTGTAAAACTTACAGTATTAAATTTTACGATAAAAATAGATTTCATGAATGATGCACCCAATACATTTAACTGAAATTCTTTTTGCAGTTTGATCATGAAGCTGCTTAAACCATTTAAGAAACAATTACAACTTGTATTATCACTAGTCCATTTAAAATTTGAGAATCCTAGAAAAACGAAGAAGGTGTGAATTTCGATAAGTGATCTCTTTTTGGTGATAAAGCAGCAAAATAAATTCTTTTTTTCATAGCGATATTAATTTTAATGGACTTTAGAAACTATTAAAACTAGGATTGTCTTCCAACCCAGAAGTATAGTTATAATTGAAAACTCTAGCTAGTTGGACAATGATCGAAGTTTTAATTGACAATAAATACATATTTTTCATAATATGAAAAGCAATTTTACCTGTAACTGTCAGGAATTTATTAATTCACTAATGGCTGATTACAAAGAGTGGTCTATATAATATGAAAAACACTTATGATATACATAAATTTGTTTAAACCGAAAGGATGCTTTTTACTGTTATCTACCACTTTAGCTTGGAAAAATAACGTATTTAAAGTAGACTTGGAACGTTTTTGCATTTTAAACAAAAAAAATATTTTAGCTGATAATGTTGAAACTATAACAAATTAGCACGTTTTTTTAAAAAAAATATCCATCTGTGTGCTTATTTTTAATTAACATTCTATTAATATTTTAAACTTTCTTTCGCAAGCTAGCGACTTTTGTTTCAAATAGTAATTATAAATTTCAAGTCGTTATGTAAAGAAATATACTTACATCTAAAATATCAATAATATATTAAAGCAAAAATTCAATAAGGTAAAAAAATAATTCAGCTTTATATTGTGTTTACGTTTTGAAATTTAAATGGACTTTCTAAGTTTACGCATTTCTCTAAATCTACATATTGAGGCCCGGGATTTGGAGTGTACTTAATCTAAGTCTTAGAAATGAAAATATTTAAACACCTAATTTCTGTAAGTTATAAGTATTTTTAAAAAAAATAAAATAATATGTATAGCGATAATAAATAAATAATTAGGTCATCCAATGTGTTAAACTAAAAGCGAATAAATTTAGACTATAGTGGAATTTCGTGTTTGAGAATATCATATTTGATTTTGTTTAAACAATTAAGTGAAAAAAAGGAACAAAAATGTTTTTTGAACTGTTGAAAAATATTGATTATAGCATTTAATAAATAGCCAGCCAGGTGGCAGAGCGGTCAGCGTGTCTGACTGAGGCCTATGGTTGCGTGTTCAAACCCCGCTGGGGGCATGGATGTTTCTCTCTGGGTATTGTTCTATGTTGTGTGAGTGTGAATGTCACCCACCCCATGAACGGGCATCTGTGGCAGTGTGGCGTGAGTAATGATGATCGCTCCCATGACTTAAGTTCACGTGTGCCCATCGGGTAAAGCTAGAGAGCAGCACTTCCGGCATCTTCCAAGGCGAAGGATGAGAGTTCGGTGTCTGCCTTTAAAAAATAATAATAAATATAAATGATTTATTTGATTAAATGTTAATAATTGACTCGGAGCCTTGGTAGCTCATAAGGTAAAGCATTCGCCTTCCAATGAGGTGAGAGGGTTCAAATGCCAGCGATGGCGGTTCGATACGAATACCGCAGCCGGCACGCATCGACCACAATGCTAACGTAAGATATCCTCAGTGGTAGACGGATAAGGGGTTAGAGTTCCATTGCAGTCAGGCTTACCGTTGGAGGTTTTCGCGGGTTTCGAGGGTTCACGAGAACAAATTTCACCTGATACTTGATCCAGGAGTTTCCTTGTCTTCTGGGTTGGGTTCAAAATTACAAGGCTGCGGAGTTGAACATTAGTTGTCGTTAACCCAAAATTGGGTCAGCTGTTCAACGATGGTTATGAAGTAAAATATTTTTTAATAATGTTTTTTTTATAACAAAATAAAAAAAAAGGGGAAAAATGTTTTTTTTTTGTATGCAAACAAATTAATGTAGTAGGATGAAAAATTAAATCTAAAATTATTCTCAGTTTATGCATCACATCGGCAAGTCTAGTCATACAAAAAATATCAAGGAAAATTTAATCTGTACTAATGGATTTAAACAGAAGACTTTCTATTTTTTTCTTTTTCGGTATAATGCGCAAACTGCAATTTTCAGGGAAGTCACGATTATTCTAAAAAACATTTTCCAAATAAGTGCATCGGCTCAGAAGTTTATAGAGTACATAAAAACATTGGTAGATAGACTTTCAATTTTATAAAGAGACAGGTTTGTTTTCCTACTGTTATATAATATTAAACCTTTTATCTCTTTTTGTTTTTTTAAATATTTCGAAACACATTTTAATTAAAATTCTAAATTTCTGGGTAAATAAATCATCCTTAAATATCTTAAATTTATTCAAATCAGTTTTACTAAAAAAATATATATAACAACATAATTTATTAAAAAAAAATATATATATAATTTCATCAAAGAACAAAAAGATAAATCGCCAGACTTAGAAACCTGAATGATCATTTTTATTTCATCTTTTTTTCTTTCTACTATGAAGCAATCTTTATATTATTTTTTTTTCTCTATCTTCCCGTTTCTAATCTAGGTAACATCCGTATTGCCTAGGGACATAGCCACGAAAATATAACAGCGTGTATCTACCTTATAGCTATATGAGCAAGGCAGTTAAGTCCCTCCTCAGGGGTAGCAAATCCGACCAATGACCACCAAGTTTATTTATTCACAACCTTAATGAATGACGTATATGGACCACGTGATGCGTAACTCCGCCCAGATTCCCGAGGCCGCTTTAAATAATATTGAGCACTCTTCAAAAGTGCAACAAAAAACTTTTGAATCTTTGAAGGAACAAGACGTGCACCTTAAGAGAAAGAATTGATTTTTGAAAATACACAGTTCAAACTTAATTCGAGGTAGGTAGGATTTGACGAACGATTGTGTTATGTGGATTTATTGGATTACTCTTAAAGTGTTCTTGGATTTTTTTGGATATTTCTAAAAATGGTAAGTTAATAGAATAACAAAGCTTACAGAACATTTGTTGACTAATATGTTCTGAGCACATTTTAAATTTTTTCCACCTACTTAAAAAAAGAAGGAAAATTAAACAGTAACTTAGAGCTAAACGATTTTCGCAATCATAGTGTAAAATAATTTTTGCTTAAAATCGGCTTAAAACAATTTGTTTAAAACCTGCTGAATTTCTTAGGTAGAATACTTTCTAGAATCTGATTTATATATATATCAAAATATATATTTTTCAATTAAACAAAGATGAAGCTATTTTAGAAAATTTAATGTTTCAAAGTTTAATATAATATGTAAGGAAGAAAAAAAGTAAAAATAAACGAGAATCAAATGAATAAGAAAAATTATTAAAGAGAAAAAATATGTTACGAAAAACTAAAATTGTTAAAAAAAACAACAACATTATAAATATTATTACTGATGTCGAAATGTTTCGAATATTAATTTTATTAAGATTAGTTCTATAAACAAACTAAGGAGACGATTGTAATATAAATAATTTATAGCAATCTTTCTAAAGATTCAACAATTATATCTTAGTTAAATAAAGCTCTAAACATGATTATAAGATCAGGAAAAATATTAATTTATCCTAAAATATGTGAAGTAGTATAATTATAGATTAAAATCGTATTTAATAACAAATACGAGTAAGTTCGAATTACCCATTACTACATGCATGAATGTTAGTTTAAAACTTTGAAGATCATACAATGGAAGTCTGCTAGTTGTAACAAATTCATTCAATTTGACCTAAATTTAACTATAAATTCATTTAATGTGGAGTAGTTACTGTGTGTAAATGTAGCTCAAGTAAGAGTTTAAGAGTCAACTTTTAATAAAGTTCTGTGAGGTCTGTTATTCTTTAACTTACCATTAAGTTTTATCTAAAAGAAACTCTTTAATTGTTTTCATTTATTGTTAAAGTAAAATATTTCAGTAATCTATATGCATATCATTCATACATTGGTCGATAACTGATCTTTCTGTTGTTGCAAATATAAAAAAAAAATGTTTAAAAAAGGAATAACTTAAAGCGTCTGTTTTTGATATTTAGAATATGTTTTAAGAAAATCAAAAGCATTAAAAACCATAAATATATTTGATTTATGTAAATTCGATAATCATAAATATATTTGTCAAATATTTTATAAATTAGTATGAGGTTATAAGTAATAAATAGGTTATAAATAGGGTATAAATTGATGTACCGGAATTTTGCGTCAAATATCGTTTCCCTGTTTCGAAACGGATACTAACCAATAGTTCGTAAAGTTGTTTTTTCAGTTAGAAGCATCTTAAGAAAAAGAAACAAACTTTACAGAGTTAAATTACTCAGTTAAATTTATCGCCTGTAAGAGCCTGCTTTTACAACCAAGATCTTATCTAAAAATTAAAAATAAATTTTTTTTTTTATGTTTTAAAAGTATTAAAATGTAGCTTTAAGAAGCATTAAAAATGTATTTGTGCTATTTTTTTTTATCTCCTTTTGTGCTTTAATCTACTTTGATGCACTTTTTTTAAACTCCTTTTATGAACTTTTCTAATCCCCTTTTATGAGCCTTTTTAATCCCTTCAACAATTATTGAGCTAAAAGTGTTAAAAATTTAAAATTGATATTTTTGGAAATTTTTATGATAGCTTAATTATCATTGATTGGTATGATAAATGTAAGCAACTGTATATCATT
Source organism: Parasteatoda tepidariorum (assembly GCF_982258835.1). Taxonomy (NCBI): domain Eukaryota; kingdom Metazoa; phylum Arthropoda; class Arachnida; order Araneae; family Theridiidae; genus Parasteatoda; species Parasteatoda tepidariorum. The sequence continues at coordinate 95,225,156 of NC_141757.1, read as the reverse complement.
AAACTTTTTATACGAATTGAATAAAAGTTTTTTCAAATTTTGTAGTAGTACTTAAATTACTTTTAAATATTACTATGAAGAAACTATTTTCATTATACACATCTTTAAAATTAACTTTCCGTGTATATAAAAATATTTTAGAGCTAATAGTTTAATAATCATCTCTTTCTTATGGATTCTATTTAATTAAGTTTACAATTTATTTAAATTAAAGTTCTTAAAATTATTTAATTTTATTTAATTTTACAAAATAATTTTAAATCAAAATTCTGTGTAAGAATTTTAATATTTATCATTTATAAATTTGATATTAATGAATGGATTTATCTATATCAAAACGATATTTGAATGTACAAAATGGTTAAAAAAAAAAACTTCTCGCGAATTCCGTATGCATATAATTTTATCCGCATATAGATTTTGTTTAAAGCACTTTATTATAATATAACAGTTTAAACAGTTTAACAGTTTAAATATTATCGATGCATAAATTAGTTTACTAAATGTCCTCGTGTAAGACTCGAGTACGGTCTTTTATTAATTTAAATTTATTCTCGTACTTGTCTTAACACTTATGATAATTTTTATATAATTGTCCAATCGTGCTGCCGTTAAATTTATTTCTCGATATTTTTTTAAATATTTTTTCTGCATAAAAAGAGAAATGTCTTGTTTGTGAAATTATTTTCAGGTATTATTTATGTAGATTTTACAAATAATTACAGAAAATCAAAATCATCGCTATATTTGCAAAATTAGTTGTTATTCGAGAAAAAAAAAAAGCTTTTAATATGGTGAATAATTTGAACCATTAAAATTTTTCTCAAAATATGTTGGTTGCCGGAAATTCTTCGAACGCTTGAATAAGCTAGTAATGTACAAAATTAAAATCGAAATAAAAAAAATTTATTTCGTTTGAAGGAATGCTTTTATTCTTTAAGAAATTATTTAAATAAAGATAATTTTTTCTGAAAATTGTTTCTTTAATATATTTTAACTATCCTAACAATTAAATAAAAAAATCTTTGCATTTCACTATCAATTTTATAAGATAAATTTATTAGAAAACAATTCACTGGAGTGAATTTGATTTATTGATACTATTACATTACTGATGCATTTATTTCTAGAATTTTTAACTTTTTGTAGCTGTAAAATTATCTTACAGCAAATTTAATATTTTACTTACATCAGATAATTGAAACAGGAATTTATATACAAGCTAAATATGTGTAAAATATCTTCAAAAATTATAATTTTACAATGAGGAAAAGTGAACATAGAGTAAGGGTAACAGCCCGTTGTAGGGGGCTCATTGAGGTAAAAGCTTCACAATTTCGTGACCAATGGCATGATTGGGGCAATATGGTCAGCTCTACTGGTAGCCATCGATCTGAGGGGGTATTCAAGCCGCCACTGGGGATCGAACCCAGTTTTTTAAAATGACAATACAATGCCTTAACAACTGAGCCATCACGTCATAGTGAAAATTGTATTGTTATAATTGTTCTGATTATTTTTTTAAATAATGTAACCTTTAAAAGTCTAATTTCTTATTTGTGCTGCAATGTTATCCATTTTTAAATCAAAAGAAAATGACTATGATTTCTTTGTTTCTTTTTTCAATTTATTATGAATAATTCTTTTGGCAGTTTAAGTCACGTACAATGTTTTATATTTGAATTGTATCATTATGCTCTTTTAAGATGATTTGGATATTAATGTTAATTTAGTGTAAGGATCCACTTTATTATAGTTTCAAAAAAGTTTATAGGAAACTTTATAAATTACTTTATAATTAAAACTTTCAAATAAGATTGTTAGAAAAGGTAACTTGCATGACTTATTCAGTCAGGGGAAAAATTAAGTTTATTAGAATTTAATTTAAAGACGAATGCATCAATTTTCTAATCCTGATTAATTACACTTGGATAAAAAGTATGGTAAAAATTACCAGAATATGGTAAAATTTACCATATTGCTGGTTACATTATTCTAAGAACAGTAAAATGCTCTGTAATTTTTAGCGAAGTGGCTTTGATAATGATTTTGAAAAAATTAACAATTAAATACAGTTTGATAATGTATGATAAAATTTGGTAAATGTATTAAAATTCGGTAAATATATTAAAATATGTTAATTTTATCAGGATACCTTATAGCATGGCATAAAAACCATTTATGCGGTTAAATTTACTGGTTGTTTTTGTATTTTTTACTCAATATGTGGAAATAAGAACTATAATTTTGAAAACCGTAATTTCCAGTTAACCGTTACCATATGAATAGAAAAATTACCAAGTGAATGATTTAAATACCATATATTTTGGTTTTATTAGCCTGTATTATGGTGTTTTTTTACCAGAAATGTCCTTACCATTCAGTACGATAATTTCACCAGAATTCTTTTGTGGGTAATTAACAGTTTCTGACTTTTTGTTAAAATACTAACATTCTTCCATTTCCTATTACGTTGATCATCTTACAATTAGAGAGTTAAATAGAAGACCTGTTAAATAGCCTTTTTGAAATCTCGAACGAATAAGCAATAGAAAAGTGCTTATAAAAATAGCTTACCAATGTGTTAATTTGAGCCATGTTTTAATTTAAGTATAACCGTATTATAAAGTTTATTAAGCTTCATAGTAAGGTTTAATATAGCACCGTATGCATCAAAATGAAGTGATATTAAGGTTCAACGTGTTTTAAAATTTACGACAGGGTACTTGATATTTTATTTATTCAAGGTACTATTGCTCAAATTATTTTTTTTTAAATAATTATAGTCATTTACGTATAAAATAATATTTTTTTTCTAAATAGTTAGTGGTTCTGCCAAACTATTGGCAAAATTGAGTAATAAATCTTTTGTTGCGTTTATGCAAATATTTGATATTGCCAAAATAGGATAAAGGGATTTCAAAAAATTAGTTTCGCTCCTAAAGTTACAGATTTTTTTTAAGATGACATTTTCAGTCTATTTTTTGCCGAAATGTACAAGGTTAAAAACTTTTATATAACAGAAGGTGGCGTAAATTTGGCAACAAACTGGTGTGTTAAGCGGTGTTAGGACACATCATCAGGATTAAAATTGGATAGAAACACGTTCCGTAGAACATGACTAGAAGTAGTTACCTATTGCGATTTTAACAAAGAAAGAGTTTAAAAAAGCGAAGCGCTCCTAGCGACGTATGACGACATTTCCGGCATGAATTTCTATACAGTTTCAAATCTAATTACATATCTAAATTTCTCCTGAAATTTGAAAAGAAAATGTTTATGGGAATCCTTGTAATAAAATTTCTTTAAATTGCACAATTCGATAAAAAAAAAATAGAATGAAAATTTTATAAAAAAGACAAAGCTAGATCTCGGAGAGAGAAACCGATTACAGATTTTAAATCTGAAATGCAAAAGTATCTAATATCTGTTAAAAAAAATATCTTGGTACAGAAGTTTCCAAGTGTAATTTCATACGTATCATCATATATTTCAGATATATTTTTCCAATTTATAGGTAATTATGCAACAAAAATATAAACAAAAAATTTATAAAATCGTTATTTAATGAACAGAACTAACCATAACTAACGATTTATTCCATATACAAAGCAAGTGGTAATAGCTCATTTAAGCAATTAAATTTCTTTTTGTATATCATTGGCTCCACGTTGTGAAACGCTATACTGTTTGAAATTTCAGAGCGTATATGACCATAATGTTTCTCTAATTTGATGAAATCTTAATGTGGTGCTATATTGAACCTTATTATTGCACTTTTTAACCCTGCTTATTGTGATCTGATTTGAATAGAAATAAGGTTCAATTTAGCACTTTATTATGGGTGCATTGAACTTGCATTGTGGGTCAAACTTGAACTAATTTTTCGTAAAATGTAGACTGCTAGCGCGTACTATTCTAGCCGTAGTTGTTCTAACCTAGAACCTTATTTTAGAATTTTCAAACTGTAAAAAATATGTAAGTGATAACTAAATTTTAAAAGTTAAATAGTAGAAGGGATCATTAAGCTTAAATAATTATGAGTTTAGTCTCATGAGTTTTTAAGCAAACATTTTCCCATAAAGAATAAACGCCAATTAATCTAAGTAACTGTAAACAAATTTCATATCTTTTTATGATGACGACAGTCAAAAGTTGAACTATCTACCAGAAGATGGAAATGTGTCGGAGAAATATAATGCTTTATTCCTAAGCCTACATAACATCCCATTCTAAAATACACTGTAAAAATACCTGGGTTTTTTTTTGGGGGGGGGGTCCGTATTTTTAACTGTTTAAAACTTTTTATGAAGACAATACAGTTTTTGTAGTTTTTCACCCTTCTATCCGCAAAATCTTTCTAATTAATTCTTCTAAGATCCGTTAATTCTAGTTTTTGCCATGCAGTTCTGCATATCGTAATACAACTTTACCTAACATTTTACAATTATTTTCCATACTTGCTCTTATTTTTTTTAACGATTGCCTTGTGATTTTGAGCATCGCATAAATAAAACTGCGATTTTACTTTATTGTCAAAATGTTGCAATATTCTAGCAAAATTCCTCACTACATAATAAAACAGTTGAGTTTTAATGGCTCATGGGACAGTGCGCGCCTCTCAATGAAGTAAGTCAGGTTCGAATCTCAGCGATGACTCATCGATACGAGTTCTGTCGACATAAAATGCCCATTTTAAAAAAAATGTATTATTATTCTTAATAATAATAATGATTTTTCAAATCTTCAATAGTAAAAATAATCACAAAATAATCTTTTTGAGAGCCAGAAGTTCTTGAACCCAAATTTTAAAAACGAAGTTCAAAACGCTGGTAACCTTTAAAAGATAAGGGTTTAAAGCTGAACGACCGGCTGGAAAATGCAAACCCATTAGAGAAACATTAGTCACGCTTGATCAAGCATCATTCATACATCTTATAATTTCTATGAATAAAAAATATTTTACTTACTGAATTAAGCCTAAATAACTTATACAAGACTAAAAGCAAGTAGAAATTTCCGTCTGACCAATCAGATTTCCGATCTGTGTGATCTGATTTTGAAACCCTTGCTAACACAAATTAAAAAGCGCAGTTATTTTGGGTTAGTACTTTATTCTAGATTCTACAGTTTTTACCAACTGAAAAAAATTATTATTATTAATAATAATAATAACGGTTTTCCAAAGTTCAATTGAACATTAAGCTGAAGTATTTATGAGTTCAGTTTCTGACATTTTAAAAATTGTATATAATTTTAAAAAATGTTCATTAATTTTTAAGGTAATCCAAAATAACAACTTATTCAAAACTAAAAGTAAGTTATTTCTCCTTTAACCAATCAAATCGCTCTTCAGAGGGGCGTAGGTTACTCGTTGTAAAACACTACAGTAATCTGCTAGTGCAAAATAAAAGTCTAGACTAGAACCTCATTCTAAATTCGTAAAAATTAATCGATAGTATAGATTCTGTAAAAATTAATCGATAGTAATAACGATTATTTAAGTGTTCAATGGCAGAAGTGATCATCATTCTCAAATAATTATGATTATAATTATGACTCAATAGCAATTTTCCCTAAAGTATAATAACGAATCAATTAAATTAAAAACAGGAAGTTCTTGAACCTGAATTGCTACAAGCGGAGTTCAAAACACTGGCAACCTTTTCAAGATCACGGTCGAAAGTTGAGCCACCTCATGCAAATATGTTAAGGAAACATTAATAACGTCTAATTGAGTCTTTAGTCATAATAATTGAACCTTTATTCATAATATTTTAACCTTTATTCGTAATAATTGAACCTTATTCATAAATTTTATAATATTTATTTTTAAAGACTGTTATGATTTTTTTGAGTTGAAAATTTTTTGAATTAAGGAAAACATAATAAATAGTTTTTAACAGCTTATTCAAACTAAGAGTAACTTATATATCCTTTACTAAGTCAAATTTATGTTGTAAATCACTACAGTAGACTACAAATTCAAATAAAAGACGTAGTTATTCCTTATTTCGTGAAACTGTAAAAAATTAATCGATAATTAAAGCAATTATTTAAAAGTCCAATAGCAGAAGTGATCATTATTCTCAATTCACAGTTCCGTTTCTAACAATTTCCGGAAAGGATAAATACTAATTAGTCTTATTAAAAATAGCAAGTTCTTAAACCTGAAATGCAAGTGAAGTTCGAAACTCAAGGAAACCTTTTCAAGATCATAGTCGAAAGCTTTGCAACTTAATTCAAATATGTTAGGGAAATATTAATCACGCCTAACTAAACCTTTGTTCATAAATTTTACAATTTTAATTTTCTAAAATGGTTTAATTTTTCTTAAGTAAAATTTAAATAACAGGTCCTTCAATACTAAAAGTAACTTATATCTTCTTTACTCAACGAAACTCACGTTGTAAAACACTGCAGTAGAATTCTAATTCAAATAAAAGGCATGGTTACTCTAGACTCGAACATTATTTTACATTCCTCAAATAGTAAAAAATAAAGCGATAACAAAAACGAATATTTAAAATCTCAAACGATTATTCTTAAATAATCACGAGTTCCATTTCTGACAATTTTGCGGAAAGGATAATCACTTATTGCTCTTATTAAAAACCGGAAGTTTTTGAACCGGAAGTGCTACAAGCAGAGTTCGAAACACATATAACCTTTTCAAGATCACGGTCGAATGCTGAGCTACTTGATCCAAATGTATAAGGGATGTATTAATCAATGTATTAATCACGATGTATTAATCAATGTATTCATAAATATATTAATCATGCCTGACTGAACCTTTTTTTCATAAATATTATTATTTATGAACAAAAATTGTTACTATAATTATTATTTTGTGCAAAACTTGAATAACAACTCATTCAAGACTAAAAGTAACTATTATATCTTCGTTAATCAATCAAATTAACGCTGCAATCTATTGCAATCAAATCTTATGCAATCTAATCTCATGCAATCTAATGTAGATTACTAATTCAAATAAAATATGTAAGTTATTATAGATAGAACCTTATTTTAGATTCCTCAAACTGTAAAAATTGAATCGATAATAATAGCAATTATTTAAAAGTCCAAAAGCAGAATTGATCATTATTCTCAGATAATTATGAGTTCCATTTCTGACAATTTTCCGGAAAGGATAATCACTAATTAATCTTATTAAAAACCGGAAGTTCTTGAATCTGAAGTGCTACAAGGGAAGTTCGAACACACAGGTAACCTTTTCAAGATCACGGTCGAAAGCTGAACGACCTGCCAGATGATGCAAATGTGTTGGAGAAACATTAGTCACGCCTGATTGAGCATTCATAAAAACAGGATAATTATGTCATGTTGTTCTTGGCATGCCGATCAGTTTCTTTTTTTTTCAGTTCACGCTTTTTCTTGTCATGGATGAATTCGGTCATGCAAGAATCCTGGTTGGAATTGCCATTAGCGCTATTTGCTTTTTGAGGAAGGCACCCAACCAGTCTAATACAATTTTAACCATTTAATGCATTTTAAATTGCTAAATTACTTGTTCTTTTAATTTACCTCCAGAAGCAGCAAGTGAAATAATAAAGCATTTAACATTTAAGAATTTTAAAAAAAACTGAAGCAACGGCAGAATATGTTTAGTTGGTTTGAAAGAAACCAGACTATAAATGTGCTAGTATATGAAGCTGTTTCCAAAATTAATTTCATACTTAAAAAATTGTAGTAATTTAGAAATTTTCTTAGAAAGCTTTGTTATAGAATAAAATAATGCTTTTCGGGAAATACTACACTATTTTTATAACTAATGTATTAACCATAACTGATTTGAAACTTAAATTTTTTTTTTTTCAAAATACCATAAAACTTGTTCTTTCTCGAAGCTCATTTATGATTAGTAGTTTTTTCTTATTGTATGTTTCTTAGAGTTTATTTATTTATTTGAAGCAAGATGCCTACCCGGATGTTCTAGCTCTATACAATATAAATTGCGATAAGAAAATATCAATTAATCTTTAAGCTCAATTAGTTTAATTTTGGTAGCTCTTAAAAATTTATTTGCACTAACACATGTGGTCTTATTTGTTTGAATTGCTTAGATGTAGAGGCAGTCAAAATCATTTTAAATCTAGTATATTAAATTAAAAATAAAATAGAAAAGCATAAAATTGACTAATACTTAAAATATTAAAGAAAACTCCTTCACCAAAATCGGGTGATGTTGACACTATCTGAAAAGTCAGTTCAAATGTGCTACAAACTTAATATACTGTTAAAATAAACTATGTTTCACTTCTATTTAAACAATCATAACGTTTAATCGAGTTTAAAATGTATAATAATATTGTTCAACTTATCCCCATATTATGGTTGTATTAAGTTTCTGCAATATTATAGTTCAACACGGACCACAGCTTTTTATAATGTATTAATAGAAAATATGGTTTTAGTTTGGAAAATGGTTGGGGAAAATAAAGCATTCATTATATTAAATTATTCATAGGTTCTGATCTCTCATAGAGAAAAAAATTCTGGCTAAATTACGCTACTGTGAAAGAAAAAGCATAATTCTGGTAATAAAATCAAAATGTACGGTATTTAATCAGTCTAATAGATATTCTAATTCTAAGTTTTCAGGATAGAATTAAGTAAAACTGCTTAGTTAATAAACATAATTTGTTTTCTCGATATGAAAGTAAAAAATTGATATTTATTACACCCTTTGTTCAAAAATAAACAGAATTTTTAAACTTTTAGCTTATTTATTGATAATTTACTATAACACTCATCATTAGATTTGATGGATTTTTATTCATCAATTGCCGAAATAGAACAATCATTTACCTATTTGAAATTTAAAAAATTGTTTCAAATTATAAACTACATATTTAAACCTAAAAGTGATCTTGGCACAACTGCGTGTTTGAGATATTTTTAAGCCAAATATTTATAACAATACATATAGCATTATAAATTTACTGAAATATGCTTGTAAATACGCTATATCGACAAATTTTGAAAATATATTAGAAGTAAATACGTTCTTAAATTTTCTTCCCTGATTAATTAATCAATAACCATCAAGCCTTGTAACCTTACACAGTTAATAAGCCTTATACAGTTGATTTTTTTGTTGTACGTAGTTCCATCAAAAAGTCCTCTACGAAATCTAGTTTATCCTAATGCTCGGTCCAAGAGTTCCCTTGTCTTCGGTGTTGGGTTCAAAATTGGAAGGCTACGGAGTTGAATAGTGATAGTCGTTAACTTAGAATAGGGTCAGCTGTTCTATGCCAGTTATGAAATAAGGTGTTAGAGTGTAGTGGTGTTCTAACTCATAAACTCGAACTAACAAATGAAATGTGATATTAATACGAAGCAAAATATTTAGAAAATATAGAAGACTTCTGCAAAACAAAATGCAGAAGTCTTCTAACTAATCAGTTGTAAGAATCCTAAAACCTTCCACCATTTGAGAAGCACTTCATTCATATTACTAAGCAATAAAACGTAGCCGTGAAGAAAGAAAACATAAATGTTTATAGTAATACGAAACAAAAATTTAAATTGTAACATAGATTCTGCATATCCTTAATTCAAAGTTCGGATTAAGCTTCATACTCATCAATATTCTAATCATTCGCCGAATCAGTCATCAGCTCATCCCAGGTGGCCTCAGAAAATTTCTATCACCCTTTAAGTCATAAATTTTTTGTCTTTCGTCCACTGTTTCAGGCCAAGCAGTCTATAGAGCAAGACGTTATTATTGCTCACAGGAAAAAAACACTTCTCACCCTCTTTCTTCTTTTTTTCTTCTTCCTTCATCATCTTCTTTGATCCCAGGTAACGGGACCACATCCGCATGTTTGGTAAACTATCTTCCTAGTTCTAGAAACCGGTTGACCAGACCCCGGTTTCGGTTGATAGGACAAACCGCATGCGCACTAGGCCAACCCAGTCACGGGAAAAGGATGGGAGGGTAATTTGGAACCGGTTTCTTGACGACCGTGACATTGAATTATACTTAGATTTCCGAAGGTGTCTTGTGCCCATTCAAAAAGAACTTCAAGAGCACTTGGTTATCCACGAATAATTCTTGCTTTATTTTTGGTTGCCTGAAAGTAGGTTATGTTTATGGTTATTTGTCTTTTTTTTTTTTTTTTTTCCTGATAGGGTTAGACTCGTTCAATTGATTTTGTTCCATGTTAAAAGAAATTTTTTCGTTCTTATTTTTTCTTTAAAAAAAATTGCTTTTTCTGAAAAATTTATTCTATTTTTTTTTTTTTTATGATGTGTTTAAGTTTGTGAAATCTATTTAATTTCCGAATAATGTAAATTTTAGTATATTGATTTAACTTGAAATTAATTCAACACATATATTTATTGAGCGTTTTTTCTTTCCCCTTCCTTTTTTGTTTTTCCTACTGAGAGGATTAAACTCGTTCAATCCATTAGGTTTTAAGCTAAATCTGATTTTTGTCATACATGTTTAGTTTGAAAGTCGATTGCGCGTTCCATGTCAAATAATTCTTTGTTACCTTAGTTATTTTACTTCGAAAAAAATTTAATGTTTTTATTTGTTTTATGTTTATTTATTTTTTATCTTAGGGATTAATTCGGCCAATCGATTTCATTTTAATGGCCGTTTTGGTTACATTTATTAAGCTTGAAAAGAATATTTTGAATTTTTTTAATGTTTCAAGTAGTAAAATTAACTGTTTTTTAAATTTAATAATTAATATTTGATTTTATATTTAATAATTTATGCGAAAAACATTCAAAATCTTTTTACTTGTTTAAAATTTTTAAATTAAGATTTTTTTTCCTAAAATTTCTTGAAGATAATATTGAGCTTTCACTTAAAGAAATTAAAATTATGCGAAGTTGCAAGATCATAAAATAAAATAACTCTATGAAATAATAGCAATACTTTATAATAATAATAACTTTATGGTAAAAAATAAATTTATTAATTGTCAATTGCGTTTATTTGAGATATTTAGTTTTTTTAGTTCTGAGATATTTGGTTTGTGTTTATTTGAGCATTAAATATCTATAAATTTAAATGTGTTCCTGATTATTTCTAACGCATCTTTGATAAAATTTAAATCTATCGTTGTTCTTATCTTAAGATATAAGCTGAAATTTATTGACAAAAAGTAATAAATAAAGTATGATATAATACGTAAGAAGATTCGAATTTAAAGAATAGAAACATTCAACAAAACTCTTATACATTAGTTGTTTATCAATGTAGTAATAAACATTTATATGACAGTAAAAAATAAAGTAAAATGTAATGAATAGTTTATTGAAGTAGAATTTATCATTCATAGTTCAAGAGTTTCAGTTAATTTATATATTGTTTTAATTTTAAAAAAAACTCGAGATTCATGTAGTTCTTGTTTATTTTCAGGTGTCATGATTTCCGTTTGGTGCGGCCTGTTGGTGATGGTGGTGGCAGTTCATGCAGCCGCACCTGCATCACAATCATCATCTTCTCCCACGAGTACTAAGAGAGAAGATCCTCAAAATGGCGGCGGAGGATCTGGAGGACAACCAGTTTATTCTCCATCAGCATCTTCCAATAGCTACAGCAGCGCTTCATTCGATTCATCCGACAATGGCGGGGCATACAAATCTCCGCAACAATCCCAAGGAAACCTTTATTACTACTATTACCCAGTTCAAGATAAAGGTCAAGATAATGCCTTTGCTAGTTCGTCCACCCACAACTATGCAACTGCACCTGCAAACTCGGGACCTTATGAAACTCAAGACTCTTCCCAAACAAGTTACCACACCTCTCAAGGTGGTGACGCTTACCAACAAGATGCATCATATGTGGGAGCACTTAACCAACTAAGCCAATATGGACTTGCAAATGGTTATTCCTTAGGAACCGGTGGACTTGGTGGAGCTGGAGGTAATGCATTTGGAGCCTATGCTGCTCAAATGGCACCTGCAGGTTACGCATCATCAGGTATCCCAGCTTCAGCTTACTCGACAGGAGCAATTGGCAGCTATCCAGCCGGCAGTGCAGCCGTTGCCAACTACGCAGCACAACCTTCAACCCTAGCCCAATATGCTGCTCAATTAACTGGGTTTGGTGGTGGTAACCAATATCAGGCCGCTACTTCTGGATATGGAGTACCTCAAGGCTATGGGCAACCTAGCAGAAGATATGGTCTTGGTAGTTTGATCATGCCAATGCTAGCTCTGGCAGGTCTGACTATGTTGGTACCTACAATCACCAGCAACTTGGGAAGTAGAACCAAGAGGTCAACTGACACACAAGCTCATCCTTTGACCCTCATCAGCGAATACAAAGACAAGCTAGAACGATATTATTCCCTGTACAGAACTGCTGTTGAGAAAGAAGAATGCATGAACCGAATCATCTGCGAATTTGGAAGTGCAGTTAGTGATGTTAAAGGCAAAGGAGCCGTTGTCTTGTAAGTTCATTATAAAATTATCTTTTTTAATTCAATTAATAAACTAAAGCATTTAAGGATAAGGGTGATATTTAACAAGATGTAAGTTTTCCGACAGTTTATATTGAAGTAGTTTGTACTTCCATCATAAATTTTCTATAAGGCCACTGAAATTGATTTCTTACATTCACGAGGCTTTCATCCACGTTAATAACAATTTTCTAAAAGCATTAAACATTACTCTTTCACTCGCTATTTATCTACTGTTTTCTATCAATTACTTATTTGAAAAATTTCATTTGTTCAAATGCTGCCAACAAGTATTAGTTTAAAATGAAGAATAATTTTCTAAGCAACTTATTCGTTAAATTTAAATTTAATGAAGCAAATTTCAAATTCGATATTCCTTAAGAAAGATATTTCGTTCATATACTCTTACATGCAGTTCGTATTAAAAAAATGTAATTAACATGACAAAAGTCATTTACTGCGGAGTCCAGCATCGTATTACTTTAGAGTGTCAATAAAAAAATGCTAAATTCAAAATAAATTCTAAAACGCATTATTTATGATTTCTAGTGTGGTCATATAAATTGTAGCAAGATTCCAGAATATAACCGCCATGCAATTGACGCATACTAATTTCCTTCATCACAGTTGAAATAGTTGTGCCCAACTAACTTATTGAGGTTTCAGTTATATTTATTTAATATGTATTTTAAACATTTTCAAGTCTCTTTGAGTAGATAATAAGGAATTTCAGTGATAGGGGGAGCCAGAAAGACATTAAATAAGCGCACTTTTTTATGACGAATTTTAATGATTAATATTGCATGACTCAAACTGCTAGTGAAATTCCTTAGTGCTTTTTCAGAGAACACTGACATTTATGACATCTAAAATAAGTGTACTTGAATTATATGATTATTTCTCTTTTAGGGTTCTGGAAAAATTGATGCCCAAAAACATGAGACCCAAAATGAATGTATTCAAAGCCGGTGCATTATCACCAGAAATTGGAAAATGTAAGAAAATGTTCAAGTGCTGAAAGATGGTGTGACAGTTTAACGCGCGACGTATGATAAACTTTTTTATTGAACATTACCTTGAAAGGAAATCAAATGTCAGCATGGCCAAGAAGATGGATAAATGCGTTCTGTACGCTTTTTGTCGTATCCTTTCTAAATATTATTATTGTATCATCTGTAGCTATTTAGATTTATATATTGGTCTTAAGACCACGAAGCATTCAACTAAAATTCGTTACTGGAACTTTTTAATACCTTCTAAGCAGTCTGCCTGCTCCAAACACAATTCATAAAAATGTGAGATACAGAACTCCTCTTCTTGGCCTATATAGTGACTATTTAAATCTATACATTCCAGTGCAAAGGCTACCAGGGCAGCTATGATATCGATAAAATATCTTATCTGATAATGATATCTTATTTTACGATTTTCGACATCATATCTTCCTTATAATGAGAGAATGTGTGTCCACAAACCCAGGACATATTTTGTGGTTTTTTTTTTAAATATTATTCATTTGAGTATTTAGTTAATTACGAAAGTATTGCAATTGCTGTTAATGACTTTTAATCACCTAGTTAAACAAATGTCACATTCTGTGATGTATAAATGTACAGTCTCTTTTCGAACTTTTTTTTTTTTTATTCCAGATATATAGTAGACAGTTCCTTTTAAAAATTCTTTCAACTTTTTCAGTTAAATTTGTAGGGATTCTCTCAGTGGGTACTTTTTAAACTGATTTGTAAAAATTCCTTACGTATTTTAAATAATTAAACATAGTATTTTAATATAAATATTAATTTCAGCTAATGCAGAAAAGGTGCTTTAAGAATGTTCTTCTTGTCTAAAAACTAAGAGAATTTTCAGTGAAATTGATAAACAATTATTGACTATTATAGAAGTATATTTTTTTATTATTATTATTACTCATCTCCTCATTAGCGCAGTACTGATAGATCTTTAATGAAATTTTATTTAAAATTTAAAGACTTAATATATTTCGAAATTTTCCAGAAGTTTTTCTGGAACGGCCTGATAATTTTTGTTATTATTTCCCGCTCTCATTCCGTATAGTGTGAAAGTTACTGTTGTTAAGACGTTCCGAGTACTGCGTTGTACTTATTTATTCTATTATCATTTCATTACTGCTATGTACATGCTGTTTTTGTTTTTGTGAATGAAAATAAATGTTTTAAAAATCTATTTGTTCGTCTTTTTCTTTAAATAGAAATTACAAAATATTGTATCATTGCTAAAAAAGTACAGAGGTTTGCTTCTTAATAGTTTGTTATATTATCTTTCAAAATACTGCTCGAAAAATGAGCAGTATTTTGTTATTTTAAGTTAAATTACAACTACAATATATATATATATATATATATATATATATTTTGTACATATATATATATATATATTGTTTTTGTATATATATATATATATATATATATATATATATATATAAAGGATTTCTTTGTGTTGGTAGTAAAATAAAATATGATCTACATAAAAGTACAAAAATAGTCGCCTTCTAAATTTGCTTACTTATCATCACACAAAACACTGCGTCGAAAATAATACTGCTTATAAAATATTGTATCTTAAAGAAAAAGGACTCCACTGTACTGGTAGTAAAACAAATTTAGATCATTGCTAAAAAAGTACAGAGATTTGCCTCTTAAGAGTTTGTTACATTAACTCACAAAATACTGCTCGAAAAATGAGCAGTATTTTGTTATTTTAAGTTAAATTACAACTACAAAATATTATATATATATATATATATATATATATATATATATATATATATATATATATATATATATATATATATATATATATATATATATATATATATATATATATATAAAGGATTTCCTTGTGTTGGTAGTAAAATAAAATATGATCTACATAAAAGTACAAAAATGTTCGCTTTCTAAATTTGCTTACTTATCATCATACAAAATATTGCTTCGAAAATAAGGAGCACTTCGTTACTTGAGATAAAATTACTTCAAAATATTATATTCAAACTGAGTAGCGTTTCTTTGTACTAGAAAAATAATGTGGGATCTACGTAAAAAGACCAAAAATTTTTGTTTCCCTAAATTTGTTTATCCTATTTGTTATATCATATTACAAAATATTGCTCTAAAAGATGTTTTGTTGTTTTTAATAAAATAACAACAAAATGTTATGTCAGAAAAAGTATGGTTTTCTTTGTAAGAATTGCAAAATAATGTAACATATATGCAAAACGTTTGCCTCTTGATCTGCAACTTGAATACTTATTATACTATTTTACAGAAAACTTTACCTTAAAAGAGCTTTGAAATATGAGGACTTTTACGAAAAATTAAAATTATTATTAAATAAGAGAAATCATTTTAAAATTATTATTAAAAAAAAAAGAAGAAAAACATTAAAGAATTCTGTCCGTTGATAGAATTGTTCACTCAAAAGATTTTATTTTATGGTACAAATTCAAGTTGGATATTTTATAGAAGTATTTGTAAATTATAAAATCGGAATTACGGTGGAAAAACTAAGTGGAGATAGATGTTTTCGTGAAATTTTGAGTCATAGTTTACAAGGGTAGTGGAAAAAAATTTAAGTGATGAAAAAAAAAAAAAATCGCATTTTACAGTGAAAGATCCTATTTTGTTGTTTTTAACTCCTTAATGGTAGAATAATTTTGAAGAAAACGTTAAAAACGTTTTAAATTATGTAAAATTGAATTACAAATCTCAACATGTTTCATTAAATAGAACGCAAAAGTAAATATATATATATATATATATATATATATATATATATATATATATATATATATATATATATATATATATATACACACACAATCTGAATTGTATGATAAAGTCTAAATTAAGAATTAAAAAATATTAAAAATGGTTTGAAAATTAAAAGAGTTATAATCAAACTCACTGTTTTAAGAGTAATTGTTTTGAGGAAACGAAATTTCTATGAAAATGAAATATGCATACTGTCGAATAACGTTTAAATAACAGAAAATTTGACTTTTCAAAAATTTCCCTCAAGTATTTTCAGATAAACATTTAAACCACACGAGATTTGTTTTGTTTTGTTCATTTACGTCGCACTAAAGCTGCACAATGGGCTATTGGCGACGGTCTGGGACACATCCCTGAGGATGATCCGAAGACATGCCATCACAATTTTGATCCTCCGCAGAGGGGATGGCACCCCCGCTTCGGTAGCCCGACGACCTGCACGCGAAGTCGAGCACTTTACGGTAGAACAGTTTAACGAGGACCAATACCGCACACCCTCGGTCCCTACGCAGACTGATCCAAGTGGTCACCCACCCGCACACTGACCGCAGCCAGTGATGCTTGACTTCGGTGATCTGCTGGGAACCGGGTCTTAACGATCAGTCCACTGCGGGACAAACCACACGAGATAAATAAACCATTTATACATGAAGAAACAAGCATAGAAATAATAAAAATGAACGTGACACACTTCATCCAACATGTATTATTAAGTTCGATTTTTGTTGAATAATAATTATAAACAAGAATAAAATTAAAATATTAAGGATTTACAGATCAGAATACAGCTTTCTTATCTTGGAAAATAAGATATAACGAATCTTGAAAAATTTTCAGAAAAATAAGATCTATGGTAAGAATAATATATATGCTAAAAACTTACGAATTAAAGCCTACTTCATTTTTCAAGTCTCTCTATTCAACAAACCTTTCAGTTTCTATAATTATTGAAGTCGTATTAGGCACTATCTATTTATTTACATGCATAATGCATTTGCCGACTTACATTCTCAATATATGCAACTTCTGAATAGTCCTTTCACCAAAAGTTGTGAAGGTAGAGGGTTCAAATCCCACAGTAAAGTAACTTATTTATTAGTACACTTCTTTGTGTTACCCTTCTCACATTCGTGCTATATGCTCCTTTCTTTGAGGAGGGTTCATAAGCAGTAATTATAAAATGCTTATTACAAAACTCGGTAGCCAGGATAGCCTGGTTGGCAGGACACTAAACTCACGTTCGTGAGAACGGGAATTCGAATCCAGCTGGTTTCCCGTGTAGTAAATGTTGACAGGTACACGTTAAATCCGTCAAGTTACTAAATCCTCCATGTTCCCATAACAAATTATGCCTCTGGGGGTACTAAAATGAAGATAGATAGTTATCTGGTTCAGGTCAAAATTACGATCTGTCGATGAATGAATGGATCCGTCTTATAAACGGGTGTGGCAGAAGTCGAATTCTTGGCCATAAATGGCACCCCCTGCTTTAATGGCCTTGCTTTGTTTAACGACGACAACAACAAAACTAGGTTTATAAAATAAACCCTAACCAAATTGAAAAACAAGTTTCAAAAGTTAGAGTAGAACAGTAACAGCACAAAAATACATCCAGAAAAATGCATTCGAACCTGCCTCCACACTTCGAAGTGTTTGGCGAAAAGGCAATACCCCTTGACCACAAAGGCCCACAGTTCTAATGGGGAATTGACAATGGTATGAGATACATCTGCCGTTGCGATTCAAAAAAATTGAGGATGATGATGGTCGAAAGACACGGAGGTAGGAGACAAAATGTCACTGAAGAAGCGTAGTGCTCAAGTGATGTGGGTCGAATTGTAGCATTAAATAATTGCTAGAAACTCGGTCTGAAGTGGACTGATTGTAAAGACTCGGTCCCTAGTAGATGGTAGGTACGTATTTTATTTACGTAGCACTATTGGCGACGGTCAGGGAAACATGCCTGAGGATGATCCGAAGACATGCAATTATAATTTTGATCCTCTGCAGAGGAGATGGCTTCTCCGCTTTGGTAGCCCGACGATCTACGAGCGAAGTCGAGCACTATACGGTAGAACAGTTTTAAGAGAACCTTTACCGCTCACCCTCGGTCCCTATGAAGGCTGATCAAAGTGGTCACCCACTCGTTTACTGACCGCAGTCAGTGATACTTGGCTTCGGTGTTCTACTGGGAACCGTGTCTTTACAATCATTCCACTGCGCGACGGTTCCCAGTAGAACACTGCAGTCAAGTAGCTGTCAGTGAGTGGGTGGACGACTTATTTGTGTGAAGGGACAGAGGGTGAGCGATATCGAACCTCATTAAACTTTTCTACCGTAAAAAGCTGCAACTTCGCACGCAGTTCGTCGGGGTATTGAAGCAGGGGAGCCTCCCCCTCTGCAGAGGATCAAAATTGTGATGGTTTGTCTTCGGATCATTCTCAGGGATGGTTCTAAGACCGTCACCATTAGCCCATTCAACAACTCTAGCTCGACGTAAACGTAAATTAAGCACTGCTACTAATTTATGAGTAATTTGGAGTAGCTACGCCTGAGGGCACAGTTACACAGTGATCACGCAGACAGGTTAAACCGATCTACGTTTATTATATATTTTTTTCTATAGCGATTTTTAAATTGAAAACAGTGAGTAAAAAATATACATCTGAAACTGAAAATAGTTGATAATTCATATGTAGTTAAAGCAGATATCGAGCCCGCAATTTTCACACACAGTGTGTGAGGTAAGATTAAAATGTATGCAAATAAGAAATATGTAAATAGAAATAATAATAATAATAAAAAATCAAATAACATTAATCAAAAAGTAGCTAATGCCTGGTCGATCAGTTCACCTGGTAAGTAGAAAACAAGCGCAACAATTGCTATTTCAAATAAAATAAAAATGTTTACAGATGGGCTTAGATATATTTCTTAATTTAATCTAAGAGCTTATATGCAAAACCATTACATCAAGAATCTTACTTTATCTACGAATATTACTGGAAAACGTCTAAAATAAATACAGAATACCCCAGTTCAAGCCTATACTCTCGGACAAGGCGTGTTGTTTTAACAAAAAAAAAATTCCTTTTAGAATTTTTTTAGGTATATAACATTATTCTGAATCAACTTAAAATTGAATTTTTAATCTATCAATAATTTATAGTAAAGAAGGGACTGCTAAATACATTCCTAGGAAAATGAGTATCATTATTTAGTCCCATGACTTAGTCAGCTTATAAAAAAAATTATGAAATTAAGAGACAAAATTAATGAATATTTATCTGAGGAGAAAAAAAACAAAAACGCTATCAAAATATCAAATTACTATTGAGGAAGGGGAAATAAAAAATAAAGCCAGATGGTTTGCTTGATGAAATTCAAAGATGTTAGTGATTTTTTTACCCATTTACAATTTCTTCTGGAATCAAATAGGATTTAATAATTTTTTTTAACAATTGTTATCATTAGATTAATAATATCATAAAATGCTGCAATCTAATCTACAAACATAATCCTACAAGCAACAATGATTTTAAACAATACTAATTAAATTTATTTTCAAATTTTCAACAAAAAAATTCAACATGAAACTATTAATTTTGACATAAATATTCTCTCCTGCAGTCTATCTTTATAATGGTATCATACATTTGTATATTATTGGTACGTATTTCTAAAAATATTATTCAAAAATAAGTGTTTACTTTGGTGAAATAACTTCACAAAATGTAATGATATAGCGAGCAATTAAAAAATTGACAAAACAAATTGCACAATTCTAAATAAAAAAAAATTTCAGGTAGATAATATTTTATCGTGTTCATCTTCAATATACCTTAAACTTTGCTAATGAGTGGCAATTTCTTCTAAAATCAAGCAGTCATAAGTAATTAAATTGGTGAAAAAATAACCTGAATTAGATAAATTTTTGAACTGAATTTATAAAGATTATCACTGAATTTTAAGAGTGATTTTAATGTAGCACCTTAAATTTTTTAGACAAAAATATTTTCTATTTGAACTTTACTCAGAAATTTAATCTTCAAGCTTCTGGCATAGGAATGGCAAGTACAGTGGAAAAAATCATCCCAGGAGAAATAAACTTCTTTCATGCATTATTTTATCAAGTATAAGCATTGTTTAAATAATGATAAAAACAATAAAACATCTATCTTAGAACAACTTAACAGTAGTTAGATTTAGGTTAACAATATCTCATTATAAACATAATTTTGCTTGCAACAATGCATTTAAAAAATAATTATTTAATTAATTATTCAATTTCTTTATAAAATATGTACTGGTTATCTGCTACATTTTAGATTTTCAAATACATGACTTTTCATGATTAATTCCAAGAATTTTTCATGACTTAATGAAGTTACTATTTTCTTCGACAAAAACACAACAATAAATTTAAAAAAGCATTATAATAACATTCATTGAAATGACAGGTATAACCAAAACTGTTATACTCTGAATCTTCATATTTATAGATTTTAAATTTAAAAAAACAGAGTAAAGAAAGAGTTGAAGCAATAAAACAGCTGAAAAAAATACATAAGCAAATAATTTTTTTAAATCTTTTTTCTGCAGAATTACATTCTAAAGATACTTTTCTTGTTCATCGGAAAGGAAAGAAATATTCCTGATTTTTCTGTTCTCATTTCGAAATAAAAAAATTTGCCATTGACTGGCTTGCTTCAGCTAAAATTTTAAATTGATAAAAAATAATAATAATAATAATAACAAAAATTCTGAAATCACAGAAGTTTAAAAGACAATTCTCTTTAGAAATGTTTTTTCTTTCATTTTTTGAAAGAACACCATAATTTTTAAAGAGCACGATAAAAACATTTTATATTTTAATCAAATATGACTGGGAGTGGGGATTTTGTTACAAATTCAGATGTTCGGAACAACATGAAATTGGGGGGGGGGGGCATTCAATTTTAAAAATAAGATTTTTCAGCGACCTAAATCCATGACTTTTCATGATTTTTTTTAAAAAAATAGTTAAAATCATGACAAATTTTGTTTAACACTGAAATTCATGACTTTCCAGGTGCGCGAATACCCTGTATGTAATCTAGAAGTTGACATTTTAAGATAAATATTTTGTATTTATGTTCATTTTAAAAAGATCACCTTGTTTTAAAGTTGCTATTTCTAAGAATAGCAATTAAACTAAACAATTGATATGCATAACCACCTTCAATACATTAACTGCCAGCCAAGTACAGGTAATTATAATTGTTTTATCATTAAAATGTAATCTATAAAGATAAAATTAGTTATATTTTTTTTAATTTAGCAACAATTTAAACTTTTAAGATTAACAATAAGTTTATTTCAAAAACAATGCATTATTGTTGGAAAAAAATTTCAAATTTTGTGCAAAAATAGTTGGATGATAGTAAACATCTTGTTTCCACTTGATCTCTCTAATTGACTCAAACTGTTGATAAGAATTTCATCACACATTGGAGGGGATTGGCACCAAAAGTGTTAAAACAAAACTTTGAATTAAGTATTTAAGTAGTCAATTTGGCAATGGCTGTCCAAAACATTGTTTACTTTGGATAAAAAATTTCTTTATATTCAGTGGCATAAGGGACACTTAAAAAATATTATAAAAGCTTTTCCATAAATAAAAACTTTCAAATCTTAAAACACAGAAAGCTATAATCAAAAGAGTTGCCCGAATTAGGTTAATAATGACTGCCTACAAGTATATTGCTGTGAGCAATAATGCAAGAAAAAATTATTTAAATTTAGCAATTAATTTTTTAAAAACAAACTAACAATGCAAAACTTTTAATTCAGAGATTATTTTCTACTAGTATCAATCTTTATTATAAAAATGAACAATGAAAAAGCATATTAAAAAAATATGCACTTCCAAAATTTAAATTTTTTTATTTTATCTACTTGTGTCTATCTTCAAAATAATAACTTACATTCAGTTTCAAAGTAGTAAAGTATTCAAAAATGGCAGTCAAATATAAAACCAATATTAATATATATTATTTAATTCCTTTACCATTTCCTTTCAGTTATATTGGCTCCATACATTGTATTTTAATGTTTTTGGCAGTCCACTATTCTACTTCATAAATTGATCTCAGAAAAATTTCAATTCAGTGTTCATACAGCATTAGTTCAAGAGAGCCCTAAAGAACCATGGGCTAAAGCTGTCATTATTCATATTGTGAGACAGACTCAACCACTAAACACTTAATAGAATGCCATATTTACATAGAAACTAAACCAGTACTATAACTAAACCAGTAAGAAACTTTTAATTATAAATAAAACATAAATGGGTGAGTTTAAAAAAGCTATTTGTTTTTAAATGTAAAGCAATCTGTGAATTATTAACACATTTTCACAAATGAAAAGAAATTTATTTCCTTATTATTTACAAAAAAGAAGTAATGGATAATTTATGACTCAAAAATGCTCAGTATAAAAGATGGTTCTTCAAAACAAATACTTCATGCAATCAACCTGAAAATAATAATTATTTATCAAGAATTATCATGACATAATAAATGCAACTTTATATATGAAACGTCCTGATCAGAGAGCATATAAGAACAGAAAGTTTAAAAGATCATTCAAGCACTTAAGAGTCATACGATTTGTATTCACTTTATTAACAGTAGAAAGACTGATCAACCTTCCCAGGTTGCTTGTGTGCATATCAAATAGGCATCCAAAATCTTAAAATATAATTCTAACTATTTTAATAAATATATTTCAGGTTAAGTCATCAAAATTCTATAGCATTTTATTCAATTTGATTAATGAAAATATTTTATTAAATGGAACACTGACTTTTCAATTTATACATTATTTTCTCAGACTGTCTCCTTTTCTCTGTAAATAATAATTTAAAATATGTTGAAATACTCCTTTTTTTATGAAACTGGGGTATCTTATACCTATTAAAAGACTTCCTTATACCCAAATCTACCTGGGGTTAGAGGGTACCTACCAAAATACCATTGGGCTACTCTGGTTCCTGCCATCATTCTAGGTATAAATGTTCTATTTATATGTACGCTCTCTTAAGACTAATACCTGAATGATTAACTAGACATTTAATTGGATCAAATTATGAAAAACTCAGAAATAATTAATACTCTCAGTAAATTATTTTTCGAATCACAGAGCAATAAAAAACGAGAGGGGCTAAAATGGCCCTTTTTCAAAAACAAATGTAAATTTATCATAAGTCTTATTTCTGTTCTATTTTGAAAGCAAGTTCCATACTTCCATAAAAATGAATACAACAAATTAAGCTTCAAATTAAACATTTTAACAAAGCATACAAAAATGAAACAAAAGGAAGATAATTAGTAAAGCTGATTTATTAGTATAGTCAATAAACTTGTGAATTTACAGTTAAATTTTACCATTCGAAAGTAGTCATGAAACTTTGATGTAAAACGAGTACAGATTGACCTTTCTGAATCCTTTTATAATTATTAAATTTTAAACATGCTTTTAATGGATGCTACTTAATTCATACGAAAAGCACTTGTTTAATGAGTCAGAAAATCTTCTCCTATATTTTTAAAAAGAAATAAAAAGTTTTGCACAATTTTTTTTATAATCCTTAACATTGGGTGCATTGATCAACACATTAAGTTGTAAAAGCTTGAATGAATTGATAAGAAAAGTAAAATAAAAATAGTGATATATTTAAAACATAAATTGTAGGGACACAAATATATATCTATATTTTGCCCTAAAAAAAGTAAGCAAATATTTTGATAAAAAAAATTGCTAGAAAAAAGGAAAGAAATAAAAATTAACTATTTCATCAAAATAATTAAAATTTGAGTTCTTTTTCACTTTCACTAACAGACAGAAAATATATAAATAAAAAAAACTAATGAATTCTGTATATAAGTCAGCATTGAATAATCTATTAACTTACATTTTCAAAAACACTTCATTTTCCATTCGTTGGAGCATCTGTATCCATTTCCTCCTCATCATCTATGGGATGAAAAAAAGTGTGAATAAATAATATAAAATATAACAGACACAAACAAAACAATTCAGTGTTTTAAAGGGGCATTAGAATTTCATCCAGAAGACTGGAAAAAATTGGAAGGAACTAGAAAAAATGGAAGAAACAGGACGAAATGGAAGAAATTAAAAAAGACCAATACAAATGTTTAGAAGTAATATAAGATTTGCTTAAATTGAAATAAATTAAATTAAATATAGTAACAGAAAGCTAATAGCTTCTTCGCATCTATAAAAAACAAAACTATTCTTATACATAATTTTAAAAATTTATACATCATATTATTTAAGAATCATTTTGAGTATTCATACTTAACAGTATTTAAGTAAAAAATTAGTATGCTATTTGTTAATTTAGTAGTATAAATATAATTTGATCACATTATTTTAACAGATTTTTCATAGTTAAAAAAATTTATACTTATTTACATAAAATATTGCAAAATTATAGTTATTTTAATTTCTTAAAAAAAACATTAAATTAATATTTTTACAATTGTTGCTTTTCTTGTTTCCACCTACTTAAAAAATGACATATTAAATAGCTTGAAAATTAATACTATTATTTAAACTAGATTGAAAAACTCTTTTAATATTAGATATTTCTTTTTGGAAAAATTTCTTTCATTTTCCCCACTTGTGATGGAAAAAAAACTATTTATTCCGGCAGTTTTGTTTGCTGTGGGAGAAACTTGCCATCTCTGCTTTGAAATGGTATATGACAAGCTTATAGAAAATTAAAACTAAAAGATAAAAACTTAACATATACTAATCATTACATAATTCAATTAGTTGAAAAATTGGTTGCAAGAGCAACCACACACTGGAAGTAATGCTAAGCGAAATACTAATAAATATTTTT
This sequence comes from Parasteatoda tepidariorum, assembly GCF_982258835.1. NCBI lineage: Eukaryota > Metazoa > Arthropoda > Arachnida > Araneae > Theridiidae > Parasteatoda > Parasteatoda tepidariorum. Next base: position 95,199,984 of record NC_141757.1, on the reverse strand, counting down.
TTTATTTTATAGAAATTTTAATTAGTGCAAAGCAGGGTTGGAAATGAATCACAAAAGTCAATTTAAACTTTAATTATATACAGTGATCATAATTTATTATTACCATTATAATCATGATCACAAACAAATATAAGGAATGGATTACTAGCAAACAAGGGCTACACTTGCAATTTCTCTGAATAAAATATTAAAAGATTTCTAATAAGAGATGACTCAAATCACAGCATATAATTATCTTTTATATTGAAAGAAGTAAAGTACAAACATTGCTAAATAAACAATTTAGACATCACAATGACAAGTAATTGATAGTTTGTAATTCTTACGTACAATATTACATACAATTGTCCAAGTCAACTTAATTTAAGTTAATATGTTATTTAAATTAAGATGTTATTACGACAAGCGAATTTCTGATCATGCATTTAAATAATCATTTTTTTATACAATTTATTTGAGCATATTTCATCACCAATATTATTTATTTTTTTGCTGGTTTCTTGGCAATAGTTTTGCATTTGTACATTGTATTTAGAAATTCGATATTTTAATATAATATTATTGCAACATGAAAAATTCGAAAAGTGGAGAGATTTTTTTAAATTGCTCACAGCTAGCAATTTATGTGGCTTTAAAGTTTTTGTAACTTTTTTTGTGCAAAAAACGAAAAAGAAAAGTTTTTATCTTACATTTTTAAAACCTCTATTAATTCAAGAAATAGAAATACAAAAAGTATAGTAACAAATAAACATTTAAACTTATTTCGTATTACTATAATGATTTTGCTTTTTGTTTAAAACAAATAATTTCTTTAATTAAAATATTTAATTCAAATTTATATTACTCATTAAAATACACGCATTTCTTTGTTACATTTTCATTCTGTGAACGTCAAAGTTTTTTTTGTTGGTTAGAATACATATTTTATATTTCTTATTCCCCACATATAGATATGAACTTTTTTTTGATAAATCAATTAATGATAAAAAGGGAAAAAAAGCATAAGTTTTGGAAATTTTGAGTGAATTCTAACAACAGACATGAAAGTGGACAAAAATAAAAAAAAGATAAACTTTTACAACACAGTCACTGAGAGGAGGGGGGGGAGGAGTGTTCTACATAATACTGTGATATCGACGAGATATATAAAAGCAACATTTAACTTTGCTGGGAGATTTTCTTGTATTTAAAGTGGCAGAAGCATTTACACAGTGAAATTGAAATTTTTCTTAAATAAAATGTTTAAATTTTGACCACTACTATAAAATTAAGCAATTTGGGAAGTCGCGGCTAATCCAGTCAATCTTTTAAAATTAAAACAGTTGCCACCTCAATATCTTCTGATAGATTGTTACTAACAATTCAAGTCACTTTGACTGTTTTAATTAACCAATCAAACCTGAATTTACTTTTTTTCAATAGCATTAATCGTATGCACTTTGTGTTCGCCTTTCAAATTGACTACCATCGTTAAAATACATTCATCTTTCTCATAGCTGTCAACTTGTCAAAAACAAAAATAGGAACACAAAGCCTGATAAGCCAATTAGGTGTAATTATGAACAAAAACATAAAAATATCGAAATATCCATACATTTATTAACAATACACTTTTCAAATTTAACATAATTTTTTTGAGCTAACAGTTTTAATTAAGTTACTAACTAATGAAGAATATCACATCTTTATAGTAACTAATTCAACAAAAAACTTACTTCTTTCAAGCATCATGATATTGGTTTTAAAAATCATGTGAATATGCATTGCAATTTTAAAATTTTGCAAATATGAATCCCAATATTGGATTTTAAATTACGTGAATGGGAATTTTCAATCGATTTTTAAATCACGTAAAAACGAATTGCAACATGTAACTTTTAAATCAGTTAAATACGAAAATCGATGACTGATATAAAAATCATCTGAATAAGAATCGCGACTTTAGCAGATTTCCGCTCAGCTCCTAATATTTAAAATTCTGAAAACCAGCAAAACAAAATAAATTAAATATCGGCTGTCGAAACAAAACTGCTTAGAAGTCCTTCCCACTCTATGGCGGAAGTCACAATTGTCAAGACAATGACACACCTGCCGTAGCACCACCCATTTTCGTCTGAAGATCATTTTTTCAGGAGGCTACTGCAGGGAGAAAAAAGTTCGTTCCAAGCCAGACTATAGTTCAGGCTGCTTAGGTTTTACTAATTGGATTCCCCAAAAATTTAAGTTTTTGAAACATGGTCGAAAATTTTAAAAATCTAGTGAAAAAAAAACGGATTTCTGCTTTTTTGCAGAAGTTTTTCATCCCTGTAACAATTAAAAGTACTTTGTTTTCTGCAAATACGCTACTAAGTTTACTGATAAAAAAAAAAAATTAATCTTTTAAACACTAATGTTTGCAAAAAAGTTATCATTTGCCACCAACATGACTAAATATGTGTGCAGCCCTTCGCTAGTCAAACTGCTATGGAAGTGGCCCTTCACTCAAAAAGGTTGAGCACTACTTTAGTTCAAAATGATGATTCGTGAAACACAATACATGGCTGACAGCATCTAATCAAATTATTACCTCATTACTTGGTAATAATTTGATTACATGCTGTCAGTAAATAAAAGAAAAAGCGATCTTAAGTAGCGGAATTACTAATAATTGAATTGAAAATGTGATTCAATGAATTTTCAAATCATAAATGCATATTTTGTAAAATACATACAAAACAAATTTCAAGCACTTAAAAAAAAAAAAAACTAGTCTTGTTCTATTAAAAAAAAATTATAAATAAAAAATCGAATTCACATGCAATGTTTTTGCAATAGGCAATACATGTGGTCTTGTTTTCACAATTATCTTTTCCAGCTTTATTGAAATGTAGTCTATGTCCTGACATACACATTAGTTCAAAATGTTAATAATTAAATTTGACATTTAAGATAAGCATCATATGAATTTTGGTAAGAAATTAATATGACACAAGATTATAAAACTTACGTTGTCTAGAAGAAATGGAATCTTTTCTTGGTATTTGTCCAGTTTTCAGCATTTGTTTCAATCTTTCTACTTCTTCCAGAGTTGTGGCATTCTTAATTGCTTCCTGAAGAAATAAAATGACAATTCAATTTATTTGTAATCCAACACAAATATTTCAGATGATTTAATTTAATTCACATCTTTACAAACATAATCAGTAAACTTACAATCAACCCTGGAAACTGAATGACTAAAATTTTAATAGTTTAATTTATTAAATTTTTTTAAATGAATTAAGCAGATTAAACTGCACATTTTGTTTTGCCTATTAAATTATAGATGATTAATCATTTAATAGATATTTAATATTAAATCCTTAAAGAAAAATATAAATAAATTTATACAAAAATATTGATACTCTTAATTCAATAGATAACACTTAATATTATGCAATCTAAACACTTTTCCTTAAAAATCAATAATTTGAAAACTGGTATTTTTAATTTAATCTAGTGAATAATCAGTGAAAATTATATACAAGAAAAAAAATGCTATAAATTATGTAACCATTCAGTGAGAATACAGTTCAAGTTACAAGCTTTATATTTTCATGAAGAGAAAAGTGTTTTAAACAGCTGATTGGTTTCAGTCGTTATATGTATGTGCAAGAATGCAACATTTAAATATTAAAAAATTTAATTATTTTGGAAATATAAATCTTAAAAGTAATTTAAAAAAAACATAACTATAATTGCTAAATAAATAAATAAATTTTTTAAAATGAAGTATTAATTTTTTTATGAATGCTGAGAATTTTTTATGTGTACTAGGATCTTGAATGAATTGACTCCTATTTTTGGCTATAACAGAGATTAAAAAAAGAAGCCAACAAAAAATTTTAGCTAATTGAAATAAATAAATGCATTTTTTAAATGTTTTGACAGATTACAAAAACAAATAAGATGCAGTCTGATATTAATTTGAACTAAGAACTTTTTGTAAGCTAAAATAATCAAAATTGCATTAAAAAAAAATACTTACTCTTATAGCTTCTATATCAGCAGCAGTTGGACCACTAGGTTTGGATGTTGATGCAGCATTAGGCAAATCTCCACCAGGAACAAATGTTTTAGCTCTTTTTCCAATTTCTTTTTCCAGTTTTTTTCCCTTTTTACCCTTAAATAATTTGGCAGATTCCTCTCTCTCCTGTAATTAAATATATATCTTAAAAACAAAGACAATAATAAAATTGCTGAAACATAAAAAACTTCTAGTTTTTGTGAGAAATAACAAACTTACTTCAAATACTAAATTAGTGTGAATATTATCTTTAAAAAAAAAAAAAAAAAAAAAAACTTGGTAACAGCAAGGTCATGCATTAACTAAAATTTGACATATTGTAGATTTCAAAAATAAAAATCTTAAAATGGTTAGTGAGCATTGGTAAACATATTAAGTTCAAGTGCTCGTTAAGTTTGTTATTTTTCACACAAACTAGGCAGCATAAAGGTCAGAAATAAAATTACAAAAAAAAAAAAAAAAAAAAAAATGAAATATAGTAAAGTTACAAAAAAAAATCCATCTCAATTTTATAAATCTATTGTAGATTGCCAAACAAGATAGATTGTCTGACCTATAAATCCAACATTTGTATCTAAAGAAGATCACAAAAATCAAAATCATAAAATACCTAATAGTTGTAGTGCAGTAAATATTACCAGCAAATAGCATTATTACTATTTGAAAGTGTCGCTCATTGAATAGAAATTTTAAAATTCAAATTTTTAGGAGAATTAAAAAGAAAACAAAAATACTGTAATTTTGCAGGGATATACCACCCTGGGATAGACGCTGTATCTGTAAAATTTGACTAAAAAGGAAAAGCTTTTCTTCAGAAAGGCCACACCGTTGAATACACCAGACATAAATTTACGGTGTGATCAATCGAGGAGTTAACACTTCTGTTTTATATAACAAGTTATATATAAAATAAATTATTAAACATTTAAAAATCATTAAAATGATTATTAGATATACAATAAAATAATATATACTTAAAATCAAAAATGATGTATTTAGATAATATTTATAACTTAACTTTTCAAATGAAAGCAAAATTGTACTGTGTACAATTATGCGCAATTGCACATGTACAGAAATTAAACTGTTAACGCATATAAAAAATAAAACTGTTCACGCATTTCTCTTTTATCCACGTTCTCATAAGTTGCATTATTTTATTAAAAAATCTCTAAATTTCAAAATTGTACATTACCGAGTCTAGGAAATATACGATAAAAATACAAGTAAAAATAAGGAAGTTAATCTTCAGCTAAAAGTAGGAATAAACTTGACCTTCAAGATCGATCATTTAATCATTTCACCCCACTCATTTGTTTAAGAGAATGACTTGTATATTTTACTTTCACTTTTTTCCCATACCTACAGCAGAAGAAAGGGGGTGGGGGAATCGTACTCTGTTGCTCCTCGTAAGAAAGTATTCGCTAGGTGATTGCGGGAAGGGAACTCACAAATGGCTTCTTTGGTTGAAAGGGAGAACATCTGTTGTGCTATTGTTAAATTCTTGGTGACTGTTTTCACCCACACTGTTAATTCTTCAAATTATTACTGATCGTAAATTATAAAAATAGATCATTGCAAACAATAAAATGTAATAAGGAAATTTTGGGGAATCAATTCAACAAAATATAATTTTCAAGCTCAAGTAGTAATAAAAGAACAAACATCGGATAGGTCGCCCCATTAGATACGACGAACATACCACAAGTTTATTTTTAAATAATAAATGCCACAGCGCATCTCCTCGAAATTGCGGTAACTAATTTTTATTAATATTTTTGCAAAGATGCTGATAAATAGTAGTAAAAATTACATTCATTAATCCCTGATTTATGTTTGAGATTACAAAATCTCTATTTGTATGTACTGAAGCTGTATAAAAATTGGAACAAAAAAGCATAATCTTTAATATATAAATAATTGTTTTATACCCGCAGACGAATTTTTCGGAAATCCAGGAGTCTAAGCTGAGGTAACTTGTGAATCACATACAGTCGATAATGTCTCTTAGAAGCTACTGGGTTTTTTAATAAACTGAAAATAATAAAAAAATATGAATCAAAAGCATATGAAAACAGGATTCAGTAATTAAAAAAACCTAATTAACTAGATATATAAAAATCATACGAACCTCAAAGTTGTAAGTGTCTTAACTGTTGACAATGGATCAATGTCACCAAGTTCTTGAATGTGATTATTAGTTAATACGATAGATTCTAAATTAGGAAGGCATTCTTGCAAATTCTCACCAAATCGACTACAAAGTAAATAAAAGATATAGTTTTAGAAATTTTTCCCCAAACCAACTAACATGAAATAAATTTTCTATTTTCCATTAAAAAGGAAATAATTTCATCAACAGTAGTATAGCAATGGTCTATGAAAATGAAAACTTAAAATTATACAAAAATAAAGTGCATGCACACAAGCATGGTGTGATCTTGGTCAACTAGCAAGGAGTAAATTATCAATTGCTAATTACAGAAAACAAAGGAACAAAAATTGCTAGTAATCCCTTAAGGGAGAGCTAGAGAATTAATACTCAATTTGTATAAATTCATGTGGTTTTTTAATCATTATTTCGACAATTTCAGCATGGGTTTCCGAGATCCGATATTATTACGACAAAAAAAAAAAAAAACTCGTTGATTACTCGAAAACATTACTCGTTGATGCACTCGATTCACAATGATCCTATCATGAATTAACACTGCTTTATTTTTTTAAATCTTGTATGCTTTTGTCTCTATTTACTATATTATTCATTAGGTTGTTTCTATGCGGCTTTTTACATTCCGATTTGTAACTCAGACTCTATTTGTGTAAGAGAGTTCAATTCTTTTGTTTTGCCCTTTAAAACTATATTTTTCAAAATGATGCAAAATTTTGTGCACCTTATACATCAAATTTTTTTTTTAACCATTATTAAATAAAATAACTAATAATAAAATTATCATAAAAATTTGAATAGTTTTTATTCGATTCTTTAAAGAAATGTTGCAAATTCTATAAATTATTGTTTCATACAAGAAAAAAAAAGGAGAAATATTTGTTTTAAATTTTAAGATAATATGAGAAGTCAAAAGCCCTCAGATTTTTTAAGACAGTTTAAGATAATAAATTATAAAAAATATAATAACATTAATATAATGTATTTTCTTCATAATTTCATAGAATTCTGAGTTAAGACCTAAAAAAGATTATTTAGCTAAAATTTAAAAAAGTGGTCTTATTGTTTGCTTTTCATGGAATTGACCATATGTAATCCTTACAATTAATTAAAAAGCTGCAGGTAATGTATTGATAAGTTCACTTCGTTTAAAAGAGCATTTTTAGTGAAAATTTTAAAAACATGTGAAGTACCTATCTGAAAACAATTTTATGGAACACTTAGATTTTATAAATAGCAACTTTGGAAAGAATGTGGTTTATCACTCCATTTGCCGGAAAGCGTTCATTTCAATTAGATGTGATAAGATTCTTTTATTTAAATTGAACTGCAAAAAATTGAAACCTTTCCCATTTTTTCATTCTAAATTTAATCTAGTTTTTAAAAAAAAAAAAAAAGAAGAAGGTTGGAAGAGAAAGAAACAATGATAATTAAATATTAGTAATATTTTAAAAACAAAAATAAAGATAAATATATTTAACTCCATAACATAAACTCACCAAACTCTGTTATTGTTCACAAAGATTGTCTTTAAACGCTTCAACAATGGAAATCCATCCAGCTTTCGGATATCATTATCAGATAAATCAATACAGTCAAATTGATCCTAAAAAGAAAACAATTGAAATTTGCATGAAAAATTTGACTCTTTCTAGGAAATAATAAACCTAGTTCTTTTTTCCATTCAATATTAAGTCACTGTTATCGTAAATCAAAAAAAATAATTTTCCTATCAGCAATGCACAACAGGAATGTGGAGGAGACGCTTCTGAGCTGTTTCGTTTTCAATGTAAATATATGCCTCCATCATATTGAGGTTCTTCAAAGCCAGGAAAGAGGTTCAACCTGTTATATACATACATAACTAGATCAACTTTGTGTATATTTGAGGAAAGGAGAAATCTCTTTGTATGCTTCAGAATGGATTTTTGTTCATATTCAGAGCAAAGATAAGACCAAACATAAACATTTTATACATCCATTTGCATCATCACATAAAGACAAAATGTAAATTTATGTTTCAGCTTCAAGCTTCATTAACAGTTAACTTGGCTACATCTCAAAATGAAGAATTGTATTGTTCATTTAATTTTGTTAATTAATAAAATTTTTAATACAACAAAAAATATTAAAAAATGCATTGCAAAAGTAAAGCAATCGTTCTTTAATTGAATAATGAGCAAAATTAAAATTAAAAATATTTATTTTAAACTTGGAGATGTGTTTTAAAATAAAATATCAGGTTAAAGACAACTATACACTTTAAACTTAAAAATATTATCACCAGAATAATAGGCCAGATTTGCCCAGTGTTGGTCAATGCCTTATTTAGAATTCTCTTGCACTGCAAATAATTTTTGAATTCTGTGTGCCAGTTTCCTTATTAAATAGCAAGGTAATTTGTCTAAACTTTATAATTTAAAAGAAAAAATAGATGCTAATTTAATGTTTTACCACACACACAAATACGTTTATCACCTAGTATTTTTAGGACACTCATTTCAGAGTATTATTCCATGAGCAGGCACTAAAACAAAACATTTTTGAAAATAAAAAACTTTGGGGAAAAAAAAGACTAGCTATACTTTTAAACAAATAGTTTAATTTAACCAAACAATTAATGATGTTCAAAGAATTTGTTAATGACATTGGAGTAAAATTAAAGCTTCATATTCAACAAGTTTTTCCTTTAGAATGTGCATTAAAATCTGCGATGTAGCATGCTCATCATTTAAAACATAACTAGTAAGGAAAAAAATATATCTTTAATAAATTTACTATACTTTTTTTTATACTCTTATTAGTAATTCAAGAAAAAAGTTTAACTTTTTTTATGTTATTGCTTTTATAAATAATAAATTTTTATTATTTATAAAATTATTATTTAAAAATTATTTTTAATCAATTACTTTTTATTCAACTAAAGTTCCTAAGAGCAGAACACTGAAAAACCTTTATTCTATGCTTAAATAAAAATGAATTACAATTGTCATAAAAAATTAATATTTGATCATTCATTCTCATATAATCGTTGCAATGCACACCCTATGATTGAGAAACAGTAAACTTAAATCAAAATAGGATAAATGCCTTATTTAAAAAATTATCTTAAAATAGTTTTGAAAAAATTATTACCAATGTGGCTCCAAGATTTTCTACAATACCAATTTTATAACCTGTGAAAGAAAGTAAATTAAATATAATTATAATGTGAAGTCAATCATTGAGTTAAAAATATATATCATTGAAAGTTTATCTTATAACTACCAAAAACCAACAACCACACCTTAAAGTCAGATAGATATTTCAGTTTAATAATTTTATTTGCCTTCTAACTTTCTTTAATTTAACTGTAAAATATATAAAAAATAAACAGTATTTATTAAACTTATTTTTTTTTCATAAAACACAACATTTAATTTACTAATAAAAAACTATCTCTTTCAAGAAAAAGAAAAAAAAAATTAATATGAACAATGCATATAAGAAAGAAAAAATAAACCAAGATTTGAGTTTCTTTTGCTTACTATTAAGGCCAATTCAAGATTTATATTGATGCCTATTCTTTGCTTCCTTTTTTTTCTCTTTTTTTTTGAAGTACATTTTTTTTCAAAATATATTTTTAATATGAAATTAAAAGAAATATAAAATATTCATCAAAATGTTAGCTATGAGTTTCAAAACATAACAACAAAGAATGCTTCATATTATTTTATATACCAATATTTTCAATAATGTGCAAAATTTGAAAATAAATAATACACATTTCTTTACTAAAAATGTGAATTATTTGAGACAAAAATTAGAAATTTTGATTCACTTTAATTTGGTAGCATTGAGAGTTGCAAAAAATTTAACAGAGCATTTTGAAAAAAAGTTCTAGATTATATTTGAAATTTAAAGTAGATATATGTGTATGAATTTGAAAATTGATGTGAAATATATTTTATTTATGAAATATACAATACATAAAAAGTTTTTCTGCATTAAATGCTCTAATTTATAAATGGCTTCTAAAAAAAAACAAATGCGTACATACTAAACATGATAGATAATTTTTACTTTGGCAGCTATGATCTGCATGCCTTTCGCAGCACTGAAAAGTTAAAATGCAACAAAGCATAGCATACTGAGTTTTGATAACTTTTATTTTTTTAGAAGATACTACACAATAAAAATTTCAATTTTGAAGAATTTTTTATTTCATGAAGGAATGCAAGTTTAGCAAAGTTGCCAATAAAAGGTAATAAAATTAAACTGAATTAGCCCTAGATAAAAGCATTTAACTAAATTAGATAATATATCTATTAGGGGTGCACAACCTTTTTCAGTGAAGGGCCACTTGTGCAGCAGGTTGACTAACAAAGGGCCGCACGCATTTTAAGTCATGTTTGTGGCAAATATCAGGATTTTTACGTAAACATTAAGGTACAAAGAAATAAATTTTTTATCAGTAAACTTAGTAATGTGTTTGTAGAAAATTACTTTAAATTATTGGAATTTGTTCAAAAAATAAAAAACATGCTTTTTTCCAAATTTATTTTTATTAATAATTGATTTATCAAAAAAAAAAAATTATTAATATTATTATATAATTATATATATCCTTATATACATATTGGGGAAGAAAAATATAAATTCTTAATAAAAAAAAAACTGTAATGCTCACAGAATAAAAGTGTTAAAAAAAATACAGATGTATTATAAATATATATAATATAAAAGTTATATAAATTCAGATAAAAATGTTTTTAAAGAAAATTTATAGTTTGAACAAAAACCTGAAATTAAAACAGAACCATTTTAGTACAAAATTAAGATTCCATATTTATTTGGTATTTTACTTGAGATATTAATTCTATTTTTTAAATTTTTAATTGCTTTGAATTACGATGAAATCAGTATGTATGAAGTACATCTATAAGTAATTACTTAAATGCATGATTTAAAATTTGCATATCGTAATAAAAATCAGAATTACTAAAACCTTCGGGTAATGCATAAAAACTGCCGAAAAACAAATTAAAAAATAACTTGGACCTCAGATAAAATCAACAGAAAGAAAGCATGTCCAAAAGTGATAAGTTAAATGTGCCATTTGAAACTCACGTGTCATAATAGCATAGTAGTAAAAATACAGGATTTTTACTACTATGCTACGAAACACATGGAAAAGTATAGCAATAACTGCCTTTAAAAAAATCATTTAAATTTACGATGAAATCAGCAGAAATAAAACATGTCAAAAAGTGATAAATTAAACGTGTGATTTATAATTCACGAGTCATAATATTGTAATAAATGTAGAGGGATTTTAAAAACCACATGAAAATTGCGTTATAACGAAAAGAGAAAAAAAAACACATCAAAACGTCACTTTAATTTATGATGGAATCAGCAACAATAAAGCGAGTCAAAAGCGGTTACTTAAATTCGAAATTTGCGTATCATAATATCAATTTAAAAATATTAAGTTTCTTAAAACCATGCAGAATTTCTTAGCAACAACCATAAAAAAAAGCAATCAAAAAACAAAATAGAATGATAGAATTTTTAAAATTTTTTTACTTTTCAAAAAAAAAATTTTTTTATTGCGTTTAGAACCTCTTGCAGGTTACACATCAACAATTGGCAGACAACAGGTTGTGCATCCCTAACTAAAATAATTAACTTAAAAACAAAACATAAAAAAAATTTAATTTAAAGCAGAACTTTATTTGAAACTGCAATATCAGGCAATGTACATATGTTTACTATGTGTATACCCATTAGTAAGATGTGTCAACCTAAATGTTATCAATTTTAAAGGTTCTTTCTAACTTAATGTTTTATAAATCATAAAAAAAAAACTTTCTTACATTTTAGAGTTAGACAATTGATCTATATGCCAATGCAATAAAAATGAAAAAGAGCAAATCTGAAGTGACATATCAAGTAGTTATAAATACTTACCTGAACACTGCAGTGTCCCTTTCCATTGATGTTTTCCTGAGACCCTGCATGTTATTTTTGAATAGTTACCAATCTTACATTATCTAACCATATCGCTTCTGGGCCCATGGGGAACTCAAACAAAGGTAGACAAGTATAACCTTGACACACTAAAAGCTTTCTTGTTTTTTTTTTAAAAAAATAAAACTTTATCTATTAAACTTAAAAATAGGAATAAAAAATATATTGTACACTAAAACCAACAAATTGAAGAAGCCACTTTAATTTTACTAAAATAACATTCAATGGTGTTTTTTCATCGAATGAGTTAATCTTTCGCCTTTTACTAAAAGAGTAATGCAAAGTCATCTAATTCGAGTAGAAATAAATTTTATATCTAAGAACACATTAATTTATCCATAAAAAATATAATTTATAAAATGAACAGTCATAGTTTTAAATAGCATTTTTAAAAAAATTCCTTATTCTGTCCTTTGTTATCTGTCTTGTCTGCCTTTGTAAATTGAAAATATATTATTGAAACCAAAAAGAAAATTAAAGAAATAAACATTGGTAAATGAGTAGTATACAATTTTTTATCAGATTATTATCAAGATATTAAGAAAAGAAAACTCTTGAAAATTTAACATCCATCTGCACAATTCCAGGATCTAGAAAGAAAACTCTTTCAGTAAAAGTCAAGATGAAAGCTTCTTTACATAAGTAAGGCTGTCAGCAGTAATGGAAAAAAAAAAAACTAAGTATCTTAGAAGATAATACACACGCGTTTTTCATAATAATACAAATATGTCTTTGTTTCTTAGTTTTATACAAAAATAACAATAGAGAAATTATTTTATTGCAAGAGGAATAAATCAACTTTAAGGAGACTTATAAAGTCAAAAAAACGATTTATTCTTTTGAATCTAAGAAAAATAAAATAATTTGAAAATAAAAGTAGTAAAGAATTCAGAAATAGAGTGAATTTATTATATCAGATAAAAAATTAAGATTCATTCAGAGGAGAAAAAGAAAATATCATTTTAATTAATACTAAATTATTAAAAGTTAAACTATGGATTTGTCTCGAGTCCATATTTCTTTTTTACCTAACTGTTGTGGTGTTACTTTTTACAATAATTGGCTAAATGAAATGGAATTTTGCTAACTCAATAATCTGCAGAATGCAATGATATGCTGCTTCATGGACAAAAATTGAATTCAACAGCTAATTTTATGATGGAAAATATGAAAAATATGAAGAAAAAAAAAACTGCATTGCTCACAGAATGAAAACAGGAAAAAATTTAATACATCATTAAGTTTCACATTATTATATTTCAATTGAAGAAAATTTATAAGGTTATATAAAAGCCTAAAATAAAAACATAGCCACTATAGTTCAAAGTAAGATTAAAAAAAACTTACTTGGTAATGTACTTTATTATTTCTTTTTATTGAATTATTAGATTTTTATATAGTAAACGATTTCCTTTTTTTCCAAAAAAAGATCACTTAAGGAACAAAAAATTTAAATCAGAATTGCAAACATTGAGCAGTTTCCCTCCAATTGCGAATTTTTCAGGTTGCAATAATATTTCATTAAGATCAGGGATGTAACAAGTATTTGGCCCTCTTGTCAAAAATTCAGTTGGCTGAATGATCAGCCAAATGCTTGGCAGAGTATTTTTTAGAACAGTATTTTTCCAAGTTTTAAATTTTTTTTAAAATTTGTATATAATGTTTTAATTAATATTACATAACATTACATTTATTTTAAGTACATTAAGTGTTCTTGTTCATAATTATGCCTACTTTTTATTTGATACTATTAGTGATTAAACTATTTTTCAACAATTATCATGTTGATAAGATGTGTTTATCCTAAAATAGCCCACCCCGTGGCGATTTTTTGAAATCTCACTAAGTAAGTTTTTGAAATCATGTTAAACTAGGTTTCCGGAAGATATTTCTTTGAGATTATTTTGAACGTCTCATCACACCACCAAAATTCCTAATCCTGATTGGTTTTTTGATATGTATACCTTAGAAAGTTAGATTCCCTAAGAAAAGAGTTTATTTTTCTGCCATTTATGCTTCTGTTCTCCTGCTGTCACAACCATCGTTATTATTTCATTTTCTAACAGTTATTTCATTTACTACCATTATTATTAAATTTTAAAAAAAATTTGTGCAGTACTGGCTGAATAAAATTTAATTATTTAATTTTTTTTTTTTTAAGTAATCAAAAGGCAACGTTGATCTCAGTAATAACCACCAATTTGGTAAGATTTCAAAAAGTCGCCAGAGGTGGGCTTTTCTAGGATTTTCCGATAAGATAATTATGAACTAAGATCACTACAATGTGATCATAGACACAGGTTTAACAATTATACATTTGAAATAAAATAATAATTTGCTTCCCGATAAGGATATTACTCGATACTATTCAAAAACGAGCTTAAATTAAAACTTAAACGATTAAAACTATCTTCTCTTTGTTTATTCAAGATGTGTTCGAGTATCTTGTGAAAGAGATGAGCATCTATAAAAGGTATAATTTAAAACAAAATGTTTACAAGTAATTGTTTAATTTTGAAACAATTGTAAACTCTGTAATTAAAACGTAACATATTTATTTCATAAATGTTTTTAAATTTTATTTCCTTAACTATAATACTTGTAGAATTTATATGCATACCTCTTAAATCTAGTTGTCTGTCTCGAACTGTATTGATGAACTGAGGACTCATTTGAATTAGTTCCGCTGTAAGTTTCACCATGATTAAATAATCACTTTCTTGAGTGAATAAAATAAATTTATTCTTAAATTTGAATTTAATATACGCAATTTACAAACGGCGCGATCTTCGTCGAAAAAAATAGCAAACAAAACAACAACAGTATTTATATTTTCATTTCAGTTCAATTTCGTTTTCGAAATAATACATTTATATGGATAGTTGACCGTGTAAAACTATGCGCAGATGGCGCTAAAAATGGAAATTCGTGCTAAGACTTCCGATTTACTACTTTCGTCTGATTTTTACGCCTCAGCTTGAAATATAATGCATTGAATTTCCAATATAACGCATTCTTTCAATCTAACTTTCAACGAAACAACAAAAACAGGGATATTTTACTCAAATATGGATGGTGTTTTCTACACTAGGAAGCGCTGCAAGCTCGGGATTGCCTAAATTTCCGGGTTACTGTTTCAGTTGTATTTTAAAGCCATTTGGCATAATTGTGTTTTGAGATTCTTGCAAACAATGCATTTGATTACTTATTACTCATGTTTACAATGCTAACAATACTTGTGTTTACAATACTAAAAGTGTTAACACTAACGTAAGATGGTGCACAGCTTGCAACACGAACAAACTGTAATAAACAAATGGAAAGAGGCCAAATCAAGACTGCTAAAAAAGCGAGTTATTCAAAATCTAGCAACCATGTCACCTTTTTTAATAATAAATAACAAAATAACTAAAACAAATTTTCGCTCCAAAATCCCCAGAATTTCATAATAACATTAATATTTTATGAAATACGGCAGATTTGAGCTCAGAAATTATCTAGTTTATTTCTTTTATTCAAAACAAAATTATCCGTTTGAAAACATCGCCTATCAGAATAACATGTAGTAAGCAGCTGCAAACTTTTTAACCGGAACTAGAGTAGGTCCCAAGCTCGAGATTGTTATTGTTTACATTTCTATTGAAAACACCATCCATAGCCAAATAAGGGATAAAACTCAAAATACGATTTACTTTACAATTTATTAATGCTGTGAGATAATTTTGTTAAATTTGTTTTAGGCTCACGATCTGCTACAATTTTTTAAATTACAGTGAACTCTTATGAATGGTAAATTTACGGGTAAATTTAAGCAAAACTGACAATAATAAAACTTCCTATAACTATAAATTTGTTTTTGGTGTAAAAAATGAATGAAATAAGCTGAATTGTGGATTTTATTGAAATGAAAACAAAATGAACTGCTATAAATGTTTTCTTTAAAAAAAAGGTCTTAGGGAGGGTTCTTTTTAATAGCGAATTCAGTTATTTTATTTTAATGTGAAATACTAATGTAATTTTTTACAAATACTTGAGATTTTCATCAATATCTTATTATTAGAATATGTATATATTTTCATTTCTTTTCCATTGGTATTTTACTTTAATTGCACAAAGGCAACCGCAATAATAAGTTAATAATCGATTGTTGATCGAGTCTAAATAGAATGATAGGTATCAAAAATGTTTCTTTAAAAATAAAACTGCCGAAATTCGTATCACTTGGAACACTTTTAACTCTTCCTTACAACCTCAGAGTTTCGCAGAATACTATTTAGGAACTGCTAGAATATTTAATAAGAACAATCGAACAAGTTAATTCTCAATTTCGTTTTTAATTTGCTAGATAAATTTTGGTGCATTAAAGTGGCATTCTTTATAAATCTTTTCATATTCGTATAAAATACTCATTTTGTTAAAATCTATTGCGATATTTACAAAAAACATTTTTTTTTGCTAATTAAAATATATTTTAATACAGTATTTTTAAATTAATGCTTACAGTTATTTTTTAATAAAAAGGCAACATTTCTGGGCACTAGGGCCAATTTTTAGGAATGAGCATGTTATGGAATGAAAATGTTATGGTATGTATGAAAGTAGTATAGCAGTTTCTTGGATTTGTGTTAAATTTACTATATTGGGTATAGCTTCTATTCTTTAGGAAATCAGATGCCTAGGAATTGTATATACCCTTGCTTACTACTCCAAAAATATATGCGTTTAATTTTAATCTTTGATTTTGAATCTTTATCAATAACAAAAGAAAAAAAAAAGAAAAGAAAAACACGGAATGATTTTACTAAGAGAAGTTATGCATTACCTGCAAATTCCGTTAAAACTTTTGTTTTGTGCTTCCAGTCTTCTTTGCTAAAATTTTAGGTTTTCTAGGATTGTATTTGAAATCATGTCTTCTTTAAATTCTAACCGATAAGAATGCAAAAAAATAAAACAGGACAATTAGTTTTGTATGATAATACAAAACTAAACTTTGTATGATTAAACAAAACTTTTGTAGGAAAATATTAGATGCTATTTTATATGAAAAATATTAATGGTATTTAATCTTGAACAAAACAAATAAGGCTATTCAAATTTATTTTATAAAAGGTAGTAAGTTTAAATCTTCAATCTTGCATGATTTAATCTTGCTTTAATCTTATTTATTTTTTTCAAGGTGCATCAAAGCTTATAAGGCAACCTCAACGGCAAAAATGTAGATATTGAAAATGAGGAAGGAAGATTTTATTATATAATCAATTGCGCATTGTATTTTTGTATTGTATAAATGTCTTATTTTTGATCTTACTATTTTATATTTTAAATAAATGTTTAACATTTATTTCTGATCAAGAAAGCAACAACAGAAAGACTTTTCCCTAGTAAGCTTGGGGTTTAAAATTAATTGGTTTACAATTACAAAATCTAGCAGTAGTCAATATTGTCCAATTTATATTTTAGTTTGAAATGTTTTACAATGTCTTATTTTTGATCTTACTATTTTATATTTTAAATAAATGTTTAACATTTATTTCTGATCAAGAAAGCAACAACAGAAAGACTTTTCCCTAGTAAGCTTGGGGTTTAAAATTAATTGGTTTACAATTACAAAATCTAGCAGTAGTCAATATTGTCCAATTTATATTTTAGTTTGAAATGTTTTAGTTTTAAATATTTCAATTTTAAAGTTGAAATTCCATTTGCTCCTTCTTCATATGCCTTCTATACCAAAAAGCTTTATTAGGCTTTAAAAAAATTAACAGGGTATTTACTGTTATCTATGTTCAAATGAGTGTCGTCCCACAGTGGACTGATCGTATAGACACGGCTCCCAGTAGAACACAGAAGTCAAGCATCACTGCATTCACTCAGTAAGCGGGTAGGTGACCACTTTCATCAGCCTGTACTGAGACCAAGGGTGCGTGATATACGTCCTCGTTAAACTGTTCTACCGTAAAGTGGTCAACTTCGCGAGCAGGTCGTCGAGTTATCAAAGTGGAGGAGCCATCCCTTCTACAGAGGATCAAAATTGTGATGGTATGTTTTCGAATCATCCTCGGGGATCGTTCCCAGACAGTCGCCAATAGCCCATTGTGCAGCTCTAGTGTGATGTATATAAAATACCTACCTATCTCAAATGTGCGTTATTAAATTTAACAATATATATATATATGATTTTGATATTTAAGCATTAATCTAAATTAAAATAAATTTGGAAAATATTTTCTGTACCAATTTTTCATTTTCATTGAACAACTTTACAATTTAAAGTGGCAAATTTTATGAATCACTAATGAATTGGTGAAAATGATATAAAAATTGATGAGCGAGGGGCCGTTCAAAAAGTACGTAAACAAAAATGGAGAAATTTTAAACCCCTCCCCCCTTCGTACATTCCCATACAAAAGGTCTTACTCCCCCCCTTACAGTACGTACATTTTATTAGTCTACCCCCCTTTTTCATAAAAATTAAAATAATTATGTTTTAAATCAAATTCAATATTTATTTAAGGAGTGTGTAGGATAAAGTCATTTAAATTTGATGCATGTTTATAAAGTACGCACTTTGTATAATACCTTCCCCCCCTCCCCATCGTACAAAATCGTACAAAACAGCAAATCCCCTCCCCCCCTTCGGGATGTACGTACTTTTTGAACGGCCCCCGACTATCATTTCTTTTACTCGTTTCCTGGACCCATTTTGATAACATCTAAAGACATTTGTTCTTTCTGGTAGGTAATCAAAGTAACCATGTGGATTACACACACCTCTAGAAATGTTTTTTTCCCCTTTTAGAGTCTTCTATGGGTCTTCTCAACTAGCTTCGTATTAGTAAATCCTATATTTCCAATAGAAAACAGTTGCTTTTTTTCCCAAGAACCCATTTGAGTAAACCATATAGTCATTATGAATAGAACACATTTTTTTTACTACTTAAAAATATATCAGTAAACCAGGTGAGTCTCCTATAAACAATTTTGCTAGGGCATAACATGGCACGGAAGTGTGAAACCTACATGTGCCCTCATATGCATTTTGCCACATGGTATAGAAGTGGGCAGGGCCGGATTAACCTATAGGCACGTGGCTAGGGCCTAACAAATTCAGGGGCCTACGAAAAACTTGGGAGAAAAAAATTTGTTGACAAAAATAATTTAGCTTTAAAAACAACAAGCGTATTTTGCGCAAAATTATGAAGATACAAATAAAAATATAATATTTTTCGGTAATAAATTATTTTGCAGAATCTTATGATCTAATATATTACTTTTCTGCGATTTTTGGATTCAATGAAATCTTGTATTATGCTGTCGAATTCCAAACTACGCAAAATGTCGTATTCAATATCGTATATTTCTTGTAATTAATCTCACTATCAATTTCACTGTTTTCTTTGCATAGTTATACATAGTTACATATAGTGTTTACATAGTTATCGATCGAATTAATCATAATGGTATTATCGATATCAACTGCAATATCGGCAGTATGTCGGTATTGCACATAAAGTTCGATAAACAAATTTGTAAATTAAAATCCATATTAATAAAAATGTAAAAAAATATACGCAAGAAAATTTTAGCACATATTTTGAAAAGAGGGGCGGAGTGGGGGAAGGAGGGCCCCAAAACGGCTATGCCTAGGGCCTACGAAAGGTATAATCCGGCTATTGAAGTGGGTAACCTGTAAGGGCCCCACATGGATAAACCATGCGGACCAATGTCGGTAACCCACTTCTAAGCCATGTGGGCCTACTTATGTCTGCTATCAATCAAACTATGATGGAATTTGTATTGGCTGGTAAATACAGCTGGGTAAATTCAATATCGGGGTGCTTGGCAGTTTTGATAGTCCCAACAAAAATATGATGGTTTGTGATTTAAAATTTTAATGGTATTAGCAAATTCTATTGCATCATGATGGATTTTTTAATGGGCCATTACAAAAATGTTGGCTATGTTAACCAATTTTAAAGATCCATCATGCTAGGTTGGTCCATTTTACTTTTCATTTTACAACCGTCGTTGAACAGCCGACCCAATTTTTGGTTTACAACTACTGATGTTCAACTCCGTTGCCTTGTAATTTTGAACCAATCCAGAAGACAAGGAAACTCCTGGATCAGTACCCCCAGAGGTTTGATTTGTTTCGAGGATATGGAGAACTTAGCGACTCGACAGATTTAACGTGCATCAGTCACCATTTACTACACGGGGAGTCTTCGGCCGGCGGGGATCGAACCTACGACCTCTTGGACATAGGCCAAGTGCCTACCAGTCAGGCTATCCCGGCCAGCTGATCGTTTATGAGCAAAATGGCACGTTACAGTTGAGTTAAATTTTCCTACGTAAGTTAGACTGCAAATTAACGTGAAGGTAATTAAATACAGCGAATATCGTACATCGCATGTTGAAATATAATTCTTCCTTTTCCAAGTCCTTTATTTAACTTAATATATTTGTTTTTATATACTTGTAACTTCTTTTACATTTTGGGACTACGCATGTATATAGCATTGTCAAAATTTGTATAATAATGGTTTATATATTTATAATGATGATTTATAACGAATCACGTATCTGACGGACAAACAGGGCTGTTGTTCATTGAATGACCAATATTTGAAATTGGCGGCTTATAGCTTATCAGCTATACAGCATTGTTTGCGACGATACAACCTTGATGATTTCAACGGCCACCTCATTTCTCGGTGGTTATAGTTAAACTTAGACAGAATCGGGTTTAATATTTTTTGGCCATATGTGTTGCCAAACGACTACAAAGTTATTAACTTCCTTTAATCCGTTTCCTTCTGTCTAACTCAATCTTATGAGGAAACGAATTGAATCTAAAGTTGAGCAAATACAATCCACCAGAAGCGTTGAAATTCTCCATTTGCTGTCTTCTCTTGTTTACTTTTTTATCAGTTGTTTTGAAAGTGTTTAGTTTTATGTTTAATTGAATATAAATCGCTGAACTCCGCGATATATTAAAAAAATATATATATTGAGTCGTGTTTAATATTTTTCCCTTATGTATGCAGTTCTTTTCACTCTGCCAAATGTATTATTTAAAATCTAATCATGAGTAACGAATTAAAACTGCACCAATCATTAAGTGCTAGACTTTCTTTCAAAGTTAAAAAGCGTAATTTGGAAAATCTAGAAAATACTTCTGATGTTACTCATAAATCTTTAAAGATCAGTGAAAGCGAAGTTTCTGATTATTCAAATTCTAGACTTGATGAACAATTTTTTAAAAAGCCATGTACTGTGTTAGGAAAAAGTTTATTGGGAAAAATACTATGCAGAAGATTATCTTCTGGAGAAATTTTAAAAGGTAGGGTCGTAGAAACTGAATGCTATTTAGGAGAGGAGGATAAAGCGAGTCATTCCTATCAAGGTAAAATAACTGAACGTAACAGGGCCATGTTTGAAAAACCTGGTACTGTGTATGTTTATAAAATATACGGTATGTACCATTGTTTCAATATATCCAGTCTTGAAGAAGGATCTGCTGTTTTGATTAGATCAATTGAACCTTTGCAAGGGGAAACATTGATGCAGCAGTTAAGGTCCATAAAGCGAAAAAATGATAATTTATTGAAACATAAGGATTTATGCAATGGTCCATCAAAATTGTGTGAAGCATTCAAAATTACTAAAGAGGAATTAAACATGGATGATTTGTCTGTTTCTAATAATCTATGGTTCGAGCAAGGATCAGATGTTTCTGACATTATTGCTTGTAAACGAATTGGAATTGATTCTTGTGGTGATGAATGGGCTAACAAACCTCTGAGGTTTTATGTTAAAGATTGTGTATATGTTAGTATTAGAAATAAGCAAACTGAGAAAAATTGTTCTGTTCAAGATTTATGACTCCCTTCAGTTGATTTAATTTGTTTGTAATTCATTTAATGAGGTTCAATCTCGAGTTGTTCAACACAGATTTTATAAATCTTTGAAATTGGTGTGGTCTGTAAATAATATAAAATGCTTTTAGACTGCTGAAGTGCCAAAGACTAGATAATTTCTCCTTTCAGAAAATTATTTTTCAGATTTATACATTTTTTTTAGAAAAAAATTTACAATTTTTAGTTATTAGTTTAGACAAACTCAAAATTTTCCTGACTTTTTGGGTATTTTTTAAATTTTCAGATTGATAAAATTCTCTGACATTTCTTTATCCTCCTTAATTTTCCTGTTCACCTTTCTAATTTTTTTTACGATTAAATAAATAGTTAAATAGTTTATTTAAAATTAAATAAATAGTTTTAGTAACAAACTTTTATTGGTAATAAAAAATATCTGTCACTGTTTCTAGTACTATAATTTTTATTGTAACTTTTTTTAAAGGAATTAAAAATTCATATGAAATCTGAATT
This sequence comes from Parasteatoda tepidariorum, assembly GCF_982258835.1. Lineage (NCBI taxonomy): Eukaryota > Metazoa > Arthropoda > Arachnida > Araneae > Theridiidae > Parasteatoda > Parasteatoda tepidariorum. Next base: position 95,177,369 of record NC_141757.1, on the reverse strand, counting down.
GAAAAATTGAGAAACTGATTGGTGGAATTTCAGTACAACAGTTTCATCTGTACAGAATAAATAGTCTCAAAGTTTTTAAAAATTAAATTTTAATGTTTGTTTAGTTTTTTTTTAGTATGGAAAGCTTCTAACTTTTTTTCCTTTTCAAAATTATTTTAAATCTTTAAAATAATTTTTTTTTATTACCAGAAGCAATGAACTAAATCATGGAGAAATTATGAACTGGAGTGTTCGAAAATCTGCCTGTGTAAACATTTAAAACCTTAAAAGTTTTGAAATGTGCTTCACTGGCTTCGTGTTTCCAAACTTGTTCAATATCATTCTTTTGTAAAGTAATTTATGTATTAACTTTGTCACCTTCATTCAATTCCACATTCTCATATAATTTGTAAAAATATATTAATCACCAATTACAGTTTTTCTTTTGTTTTTTTGTATTGGTATTTTTATATTTTTTATACTATATATATATATATATATATATATATATATATATATATCCTTAAAAATAGAAAAGTAAAATTATCTTGATTCAGGGTTGGAGTTTTTGCCGGCAAAAAGGGTTTTTTGCCAGGACAGTGGCAAAAACCTGGTAAAAACCGGCAAAAACTGGTAAAAACCGGCAAAAACCAAATTATCTAAATTGCTGATTAAATATTATTACAAAATACTTGAAACAAATTTAAATCAATCATAAGGAATAATAATTTTGAAACATTACATGAAAAAATTATTTTTAACACATTAATAATTAATATAAGGGTAATAATTTTTAAAAGATTGAAAGTTTGTGATCTCTTTTCATTTTAGAATCCTAAAATAAATGTTTTTTTACAAATAAATTATTATTTGTATAATATTATTATTTATTATAAAAAATTATTATTTGTACAATAATTAACAGCACATGTTGATAGATATTTTATGCTTTAAATTATAGTTATATTAATTTTAAAATAAGTTCATTTCACTGGAAAAAAGAGAATAATCACAAATTTTCCAATCAATAATGTTTTAAATTACTACTAAAATGATATATTATTACATTATCATTTAATTATGGAATAATAATTTCGTTAATTTTTTGTAATTATTTATATTCATAGTATATATTTCAATTTTGTATCAAAAATGTGTTTTTGTCCTCTCATCTTGGAAAATATAGGTTTTTGCCACTTTTTGCCAATTTGCTTGGCAAAAACCTGTTTTTGCCAGGACGGTTTTTACCGGTATTTACCATGGTTTTTTCCACCTGCGGCAAAATCTTGCCAACCCTGCTTGATATAGAGATTATAAATTGCACTGACTTATTTCTTTCAATTATGATGAACTGCAGACTTTAAGACTATAAGAGGATAGAAAGTTTTGCTAAAGTATTAAATAAAAACTTTATAATCTTGAATTTTTTCTATTTTTTTTATAAATAAAATACAATTGAACTTTATTTATTTGATCTTTTTTCTTTTGAATATTTTTATTTGAAGTATCCCTCCTTCCAAAATCTGAATAAAATATTGTCATAATGCAACTAGAGGACTTCAATAATTGATGAGGTCTTGAAAATAATAAACGCTGTTTGCACTCCATTCAGGGGTATAAATTAAGAAAATTTAGTCACTGGTTCGCAAACCATTAACTAGGACACATTTTCATTGGTTTATTTATTTGTCTGAATTTGATTTTTTTTATAAAGGAAAGTTAATGAAGTTAATTTTAATAAAAAATTATAACACCAAAATGCGTTATTATTAGAATTATGACGAAGTATGCTGGACATTAACTCAGACCAAACAACAAAATTGAAAATTAAAAAGAACAAAAATGTATACAATTCCTTCATACCTATGGCTAGTCCAGTGGATCACTAAATATTAACTCATGGTTGTCTGTGTCAAATTAGTGGTCTGACATTTAGCTGACTGCATGTCCACATAGAATTGATTGTTTTTTGTAACTATCAAACTTTGTAAGTGGGTTACTTCGGTTTTGTTTTAGAAATTTAGGTTTTCTTTGTTTCATTCATCTTTTAATAATTACTAGCCTCCTCATGCTTCTTATTGACTGCTTAAAGCAGAGACCACCAAATTTCTTTTCTCACTGAACACCAAATTTTTTTTTAAAATATCATATTGTTTCCTTTGTAAAAAAATGATAAAAAAGAAAAGAAATTACCTGTTTTTTAAATAATTTATTTTATTTTAAAAATACCACATAAATGAGAAGGATGTGCTTGATGATGCTTGGCTAGATTAGAAATGTTTACTTGAAATTTGTTAGTTTCATTCTTAAATCACTTTAATCGCTAAAAAAAAAAAAAACTAATTATTTTAAAAAATGTGCTGGAATGAGAAATTAAATTAGATATAGACTATTATAAAAATTTTACTTACGATGTATATTGTTATTACAAATGGCATTTTGGATATACTGCATTGCTGTATATACAATACTGCATTACCAATTTGTGATTGAATAGCACTAGTTCATCGACCCCCTAAGGTTCAATATCGACAGCTTTGGTGACCCCTGACTTAAAGAAATGTGATTATGCTATCTGTGTAAGAGAAATTTAATTTTGTGGTATCAATGAAATGTAAATCAACACACAAAGAATGTGAATCAGCACAGCTTGTGATTAAGTATCAGATGTGGGTTTGTACAACTAGTTAAATAAAAAACTTTGGGGGGGGGGAATACTTATCTGAGACTATAGTGAAAGTGCATTTTAAAGTGAAATAGCTTTGTACGGCCATTTAAATAATATTTATTAAATAGTCGTAATCAATAGTATATAGCATAATTATTAAGAAAATATAAACTTGGTTTTCAGAGTGAATTAATGAAAACACTTGAAGGAAGTTTGGTCTCAATTACAACTGCTAAAATTAAGTAATTAATTCTATTATTTTATCAAAGATTGACAACCAGGTGTGGAAAGTAAGCCACGAAACTTAAAAAAGTGGTTGAAGACGCAATGTTGATATCGTAAAAATTTATATTTAATTATTATTGGTGTTAATGGAATTATAGTAGTAGTGTTATATATATATTTTTTAAAAATATTAATTTGTTTTGAAGGCCAGTCAATTCTTTTCATGGTAAATATTCTTGATTTATATTTGATATATTTTTAAAGTAAAAATTTTTAGATTGAAAATCTAATTGTAATCAGAAATTAGTGATCCGTGAATATTTGGCGTTAATTAAAATTTCTTTACAAAATATTTAATTATTTTGCCTTATTTCATAAGTGATCCTTTAAAAAAAAAAAAAAAAAATTTTTTTTAAGACGAACATTCTAAAATTTTATCTAGGAACATCCACATACTAGCACAATTTTCGTTTAAAGATTCTTTGGTTTTAATTAAAGGAGGAGTAATTAACCTGGTTAACATAATTTGAACATTTGTTTTAGAACCATTAAATAAACATTAATTATAATCAATTCTCTTGTAAAATTTTTTGCATAAAATTGTTATTAAGAGAAAGTCATTTATAACTCATTAACCTCTTAACCCTTGTGGTTGAGAACATAGAAGCATTTTTGGAAAACCTTAAGAAGTCTTACTATCCATTCTATTAATCTTCACATTTTTAGAATTTTAGACTAATATTTAGCACTTCCAACAGGATATCTTGATTGATTTCCACTTATTGACGATGGAAATTTTTTAAATATATATATATATATATATATATATATATATATATATATATATATATATATATATATATATATATATATATATATATATATATATATATATATATTTTTGTAACATTACAATGCATATAGAAATTTAAAAAAGTCGTGTAATAGTTTTTCCCCCACTGAATGAAAAATATATAAATACCCGTCTTTTTGCAAATACTAATGAAATTTTAGTTTACGTTTTTGTACTATACTAACGTTTCAAATGGTTGGAATACTAGGACCTATAAAATATTTTGATGCCATCTATTTATGATTGACCTAGCTAATATGTTTCAATCAGTTCATTCAGATTAATAACATTCAACTCCTAGTTTAATAGAACTATCTCGTCAAACTTTTTACTACATTCATTCAACAGGACTTCTTATCTGGTTTCTGGGACTCGACAGTGCTGCTCAGAGGACACTATACCGCAGGAGAAACTGTTCATCGCTAATTCTGTTTCCCTTGTAACTGATTTAAACTTTAAAGTATAGAAAAAGTGAGTTCAGCCAAACCTAGAGTAAGCTATGAAGTTTTAATTGCTGAAAATTAAAAATTTGAAGATATCAAAATGCAAACAAATTATTGGAAGAGAACTTCTCCCATTTCTTAATCCTAAGTTATCTCATCATTTGTTTTCATTTTGATATTTTGAAATTTTTTTTTCCTTCGGTATTTGAAATTTAATGGCTTATTTTAAGTTTCTCTTAACTCACTTTTTCTATACTATAAATTCTAAATTTTACTTAGAATTTGAGATGAAAGAGAATTTGTGTTGAAATGTTTTCCGCTATAAAGTGTCCTCTTTAAGAGAAATTGTAATGGTATTTACAATATTTAATGAAAATATATCGTATATTCAATAAATATTGTGAATACCATTAAGTTTAAAACTGGAACCTCTATCGCTTTAAATGTTTGCATCATGCAGTAGAAAAATATTATGACCTGCACTATAATATCAAGATTATCCTTATTAAAAGCACCTATCTGTTCAAGGAGGTTTTCGACAAAAAATTACCTATTTAAACAGGTAATTCGCAGTTCTTATAGGATTATTCGCGGTTCCAATAAGACTGCTGATTCTTCCTCTAATTCGCGGAATTCCGTGAATCTCAAGACCTCACTGTGGGCCAGAAGACCATGATCTTTGGCCAAAAATCAAAAATTAAATTTTCAACTAAAATATGGGTAGGCAGTTTTAATATAGCCCAAATTAAGTATTCATAATCATTCCAAATATTATAATTTACTTTTTGGACCGACAAGAGCATAATGTAATAAAAAATATGTTAAATTTTTTTTTTTTTAAATTTAACTTTTAAATTTTTATTTCAGAAATGTATGTAGGAATTTCACCTTACTGTTACATTTTTATCAGATTAATTAGTCTGAAATTATAGCACAATTTTTCAATTTGTTGGATTAGTTTATAATCTTGACAAACTTATAGTTTATATCTTATCATTTATTGACATTTTACAATGTTTGAATCACTTTCGAAACTTAGTTCCGAAAAGTTCCACGAGGTAATTAGCTAAACTTTTTTGTTGTTGTATTCTTTGATGTTTCTTCTTTCGAAAAAATCTGCCCCATTTTGCCCGTATTGCAAAGGTGGACTAAATATACCGAAAAACAAAAATTATGTTTTTTTTTAATCATGTTTTCGCGTTATTTTGTAATTAATTCCTCTAATCTAAAAGTTCGCTGGTAGTTCCGCTAATCTAAAAATTTCGTAACTTACAAAAATTCTCTTAAACAAGACTACCCTTACCAGCACCCTCTCTCTTTTTTTTCTTAAGTTTTTATTCACGCGCAATAAAAATTTTTTTACGCAGATTTGTTTGAGAAAAACGCAATTTTGGATAGATTTCAATAAAACTTGAATTTATTTTTTATTTGTCTACGATTCGACAGATTTGATTTGATTCGTTCATTTGCGTCGCACTAGAGCTGCACAATGGGCTATTGGCGACGGTCTGGGAAACATCCGTGAGGATGATCCGAAGACATGCCATCACAATTTTGATCCTCCGCAGAGGGGATGGCACCCCCGCTTCGGTAGCTCGACGACCTGCACGCGAAGTCGAGCACTTTACGGTAGCACAATTTAACGAGGACCAATACCGCACACCCTCGGTCCCTACGCAGACTGATCCAAGTGGTCACCCACCCGCACATTGACAGCAGCCAGTGATGCTTGACTTCGGTGATCTGCTGGGAACCGTGTTTTAATGATCAGTCCACTGCGGAACCTACGATTAGACAGAATTAGTTTTGAATAACACATTACGCGACATGGAAATTTCGAATCACGCATTTCAGCGCTCTCGATACGATCCTAAATCGACATTTTATTTTATTTTGCAGTTAATGCGATTGATTTTCGCATGGTTTTTAATTTCGATATTTTTGCGATGCGCCAAATTTCAGTAATCACTTTTAGATGCTCTCGCTTTGCGTCGATACCATCGTAAATCCATGCGGTGTTTTGATTGTTTTATCGGCTATTATTGCTGCGAATTTTCTCTTTTTTTTATATCTTTATTTTTTATACATTATTACGACGCACAGAATTTATTTCTTGCTCGCTTTTGACGCTACGATGCCACTGTTTTTCCGATCAATATTTTCATTGCTACTAATATTCACGTTGTGTTTTTGAATCCGATATTTTTAAACCATATTTTTAAGAAACGAGAAATTCGAATCTCACATTTGATTAATTTCTTTTGAGCATGCTCGATTTATGCTAACTCCTTGTGGCGCTTTGATCCGTTTTTTTTAGCAGATTCACATGATTTTTTAAAATCCCGATATTATTATGGTACGGAAAATTCAAATCGCTCACCTGGATATTCACTTTTCGAGGCGGTTACTCTATAATTTGTTCAATAAATTTTTCAGTTGTGTTATCACTACTGCTTCTCGCATATATTTTAAAATCTCGATATTTTTACTACGACATTATTTGTTATAACCGGTGAATCTCAAGACGTACATTTAATTAAACTCTTTGTTGAGCATCGGATTCGTGTGATTTTGTGATAAATACACTAAGTTTTACCATTAATCTTTTGTTTTTCAGTTATTGCCGTGTATTTCACGGTTTCTGAGATTTAAAAAAAATAAATTTTTTAATGTGTTTTAGACTCGCAAAGTGCGAAAAGGGAGAAATCTGTAATTTTTTTGCAATATATATGTTCTTTTATGAGTTGAAAAAAATTTATAAGAAGGAAAATTTATTAAAAAAATGTATTAGAAATTTTTTTTTTCTTTCTCTCTTTAAATTTTACAATTGTTACTTCTGGCCCTAAAAAAAAAAAAGTATTTTATTTTTCTTCTATGTACAAAAAGAAAAAAAAAAGAAAAATCAAAGATTTAAAAAAAAAAAAATACATATTGAGACAAATAATTTCTTCTTTTGGCAATCATATTTCTGATTTAAAGTTTTACTTCCTAATTAAAGTACAGATTTTAACAATTCTATAACAGTTTTAATGCTAGCTGCATATGAAGTATTTTATGTTTTTACAGAAACTTTTTGAGCCACTCTTTAACATTGCTCGTTGTACTTTTCGGCATTTATTTTTTTTCTCAAAGCTGCGAAATGTAGCACAAATACGAACATATTCTCTTAAACAATTGATTCAATAAACTTCGATGTTTATATTTCTTTACATGGCTGGCCAGACTGCGAAGCCAATGGCTGCGAATTCGAATCCCGCTCAGCACATGGATGTGTCTATCTGTGTGTTGTCCTCTGTTGTGTGTGAATGTGGCCCACCCTATGATCGATAAGATTGTGAGGACTTTTTGACGATTCTTCAGGACTGTTTGTGTGATATAAGACGAATATATATAGTTTTAAAAAGAAAAACTCGATTCAAAACTTTTTAAAAAAGTTTTTTTAAAATTAATGAAAAGCGTACATTTATGAATAGAAAAAAATCCAAGTTTGTTTGTTAAGCCCATTAAGAAACTGGTCTGCGATCATTAACTTTTCCAAACTCATATTTGTTTCCTAGTCAAAATTTATAAATAAAAAATCGTTTAGAGGTGAAATTGTTTATATTTACAAACATATAAAATGAATCTATAAATAAAATTAATTATTATTATTTAAGTTTTATATAAGATGCATTGTAGTTAGTTTCCAAGATCCAGTTAAGTATTCAGAGCTATAAACTGTATTAAGTTTTGATAGTTTTTAATGGTTTTAACCGTTTCTATTCTTGGGTGATGTCCTGTTTCTAAAAACCAGTGTTTTTCCTCGCCCAGTTTTATTGCTTAGTTTTACACAAACCACGCCAGTGTAAATAAGCGTCAAAATGACATTAAGCTAAATTTAACAACTTCAAAGAATTGAAAACGTATTTTAAGGGCTAGCCAAATGGAGTCGCTACAGAATTTTTAAAACCTCAGATCCGGTTAATTATAAGAAGTTTCACATGAACCAGTTTTTTATACTACCTGTTGAGGTTAGATCAATAAAATATTCTTTAATTACTGTTCTGTAGCATGATTGTCTTTCATTAGACAGAAATGATTACTTTTGGCCAATGTGGGATCTTTTTAAACTCACAATAAATTACATATATCTGGAAAAAAAATGCGTGGGCATAACAAATATGATGTACAGAAAAAAAACCACAATATGTTTTTTAATTCTTATGTTATATAGTTACTTAAATTGTTGAAATATTTGTGCACATTTCCTTCAGCATGTTCTGTTAAGGATGATAAATGACTCTAACGTGGTCAAAAAACTTAAATGGGTTTTACGTAAATACGCTATAAAAAAAAAAATTCTTTTTTCAAATATCTTTTCAAAATAAAAATCATCATTCAATCAAAAATCTATTTTTATATTGTAAGAAAATATAAAAATTTTAAACTACTTTTTTCTAATAGACTAAAAAGGAAAAAAAAAAAGAAATTTTTTTTTGTGTCAGATATAGACTAAAAGACATGTGTGTGTTGGGGGGAGGAGATTTTCGGTGGTGTCATGTTAATTTGAAGCCACGTTTTTCGATTTAGATTTGAATAAAATAAATAAAGAAAATTATTTTCCTTTTTTTAGTGTTCTGCTATTTTATTTCAGAAAGTGGTCGTATTATGATTAAGGACAAACTGGCTATAAAATTTTCTAGATCAATTTAGGAACAATTGTATTTTTTATTGAACCGTGATAAATTATGAATCAAATTACGGTATAAAATACTCGCATTTAGGGTACATCATTCGTATTTAATTCATTCTATCAAATCCATATTTTTACTGCAAAATATTACATTCATGTTCATTTCATTAGAGTGATTCAGTGATTTTACGGTAATTGTTACCGTAAAAATTACCGTATATCAGATTTTTTGTTCCATAACATGTTCAGGTAGAAATGGATTTTACGGTAAAAAGTGCAGAAGTTTTTTACAATGTAGTATCAGAAATAGAGCACCAGTTGAAGTTAGAGCATTTTAGTTAGTAGGAATATGGTTGAAATTGCGAATGTCGTTTAATTCTACTTGGCAAGAAATTTTCGATTTAAATTTTGCTTGTAGTGGTCAGAAAACGCTTGAAACATGCTTTGTCACCAGGAATGGAGCTCCAATGGAGATTTAAATCATCTAACTTGTTGAAAAGTGGGCGAAATTTTAAATGCAAAAGATTCCATCGTCCAAGGCAGTGAATTAATAATAAAGCAATAAATGAATAGGAGATATAATTTGGTTCTTATGTAACTGTATCATCATCATTATTATGTTTTTGACAGGAAAATTGACAATTTTAATGCATGCAAGATTAATAAAATTAATCTGCTTGCATAAATGATTTTGAAAAATTAAGTTTGTAAAGAATATTTATAAGAAATTTAAAAAAGAGTATTGCAAAAATATATTACTTTATCAGACATCACTCTGTTCAGTATCAATTACCACAAAACCGAACTCGATAGTGATTTTTAAAATTCGTTAATTTAGAAATATTTCCACGCATAAATAACTTTATTATTTTATGAAATGACAGTCGACAAAAATTTAAATCGTAATGTATACAGTTTTTGACACCATTTCAAAGAATACATAATTTTACACGGAATAATACAAACTTTTAGCGAAATCGGTCGAATAGTTCCTGAGAAATCAAATATTAAATATAAGATTTCTTTAAAATTTGATTTCACAAGAACTATTTCAGCGATTTCGCTCAAATATTTTATTTTGCCATGTAGAACTACATTATTTAAAATGATGTAAGAAATTGTAATAAGAAGATGAACGATACATTATATAAAGAAACATTAGTTAAATGACAATTAGTAATCTCTTTTGACAAAAATATAAAAAGCAATTACTATAGTCCCATTTATCTTATTTACTTAAAAAATGATAGAAAAAAACCCGAAATGAAATGTTAACATTATTTAAAATATATATATACACATTACGAGATATAATAAATTTTATTATATTATAAATTAAAATATTGTATGCAATGTTTATTTAAAAGCAAATTTTTAAATCGCCTTCGGTAAAAGAAACTACACATGAACAATAAACAATATAATACCTACATTATTTTAACCTTCATGTCATTGTAATTTCTCATATCCATCACAATAATGTTGGTTGGGAAACATTATTCACTTTGATATTTACAATCTTTTCCAATAACAAAATTTGATAATGGTGTTTGCATGGTCAGTCTCATTCAATAATGATTCATGATTCAATTATGATTTATATGCTTTCTAAATTTAATTATAAACTTTCACGTAATGAAATAATAATCATTTAAACCCTTACATAAAAAAAATGAATAGTGTGATTCATGAAATCAACCAACGCTATTATAATAGCCATTTGTATTATTATATTTTAAATAGAATTAGAAATCTACGAATCCTTATGAAATTGAAAAGGACGTAATTTCCTCAAAGACCAATTATTTTTACTTGAAAATTAGCTGTTTCAGATCATCAGAATATAATGACATAGTTAGGCATGTTTTCATAACATCCATTTGGCATTAAATATTTTTTCATATTATACGCTTTTGTGAGTCATTAAAAAACTTTGCATTCATAAACTTTTATTAAAATTAAATTCTTCTATCTTTAATTTTATTTTTAATATTGAATGAAGCAATACCAATGTTGTTGCAAAATATTAAAGGAATAATCCCAAAAAACTGAATGGAAATATATACTTTACTTATATTATATACTTACTTCATTTGTTTCAATAAAAGATAGTAAAAATCGACATGTTTTGAGCGCTCAAAAATAGGCGGCCATTTTCAAGACTCGCCAAGCGTGAATGAGGAAAAGTGAAGAGATTTAAAACTAGAAACGATTTTTTTTTTTCTCGTTGATAACTTAACTTTTTTTATTTCAGTTCTCTTTAGGTCTTGCGAAAGGTCGCCTAATTTCGAACACTGGACGCATGTCAACTTTTACAGTTTTCATCTTTTTTAAGCAAATGAAGTATTTTTATCAATCATATCTGCAAAGTAGTTTCTAGTGCGATTTCACAATCGGATTTTTATAATCTATGAATGTAATGTTGGTTTTGAATACACGAAGGACATTTTTCATAATACTCCTTCTTTTCTTCCATTCAGTTTTCTAAAATTGAATAATTAAAGGTCTTGCAAACTAACAATAAGTTACATTTTCAAATTGTTTAGAAGAGTGTACCTGGTTAAAAGCACCAAAATGTCGTTGTAGGAAATAACACGCTACCTTTTATTTTCTTATCTAATGGAAGTTATGCAAAATTGTGACATCGTGATTTGCCAACACTACTAAACAGTTTGACAAATGTCATCTCCGGGTGAAGAGTGACTTATCATTATTATCCTTATATGGCCAGGAGTGCTGCAACGTGACAAAAATCTTTGACGTTGATGTAATAATCATACTACCTACTCTTACATAGAATTTAATTTTAATTGATTAAAAACAATATTTTAAGTACATTGCTATTGCGAAAGTTTAAATGCGTAGTAATTTGTTTTTCATAAATTGCACAAATACTTTATTTCTTTTAAGTGTTTTTACAGTTTTTTTTCTCTCTAAATTATTATTTTCTAGTGCTTTCTTAAATTCGTCTTTGTTGCAATTCAGTTTCGGCATAAAAAGTAGGATTAATCTATTTACCTTAATTGTTAATCGAGTTAGAGTTTGTAAATTAATATTTAATCAAAGAAGAAACAAAAATTCCATCGGAATCAGCTGAATCACGAGTGAGGGAGGCAAGAAGAAAACATCGAATGAAATTTGGAATTGTTTCTACGGATCGTCTTTAAATTCCTTGGGAATGAAAGAGGTTATCAAGTTTTCGGCCAGGTTCTTCTCTGTAGTGATTTGTTTGATTTCAGTAGATTTTTCCTCGCATAAGTCATGCGGTCATTAATGTGAGTACTTTTTTCCCTTCCACTTATGGCAATATTTTGACATAGTTTCACTGTTAAAAAGGATTCGAAATACGTCTATTTGGGATGGTCATTACGGTACGTCCTTTATATTTTTTGTTTTAAATTAAATTTAAATAGATCATCAATGAACGATGTCGTCTTCTTTTCGAATTGCTTGCTACTCTTCAGTGTCTTGTGCTTTCCATTCCAGCAGAAAATGACTTTTTCTTCTTTTTCGTCAAAAACTGCAGTGTCTATTAGAGCCTAGATTTGCCATTTCTAGACACACGCTCAATGACAAAAAGGAGGCTTTTTGAAATGTCCTATATCCAATTAAAAAAACAAATCCGTGTCTAACAGTTTTTAAGAAAAATTTTCACGAAAATCGAAAATGCCAAGTACCCAGACCTGCCTGATCTGCCCGATTTTTTTAAAAAAACGTTCTTAAGTTTCATTGGATGCGGAATAAAAAACCGCAAAAAAAAAGAAAAAAAAAACACACTTATTTTAACTTTTTCGCAGTATTCGCAAGATATGAGTATTCCAAATTTTCCCCTCTAACTTAGGATTTTCAGTCGCAATCTTCTTTCTGCAATATTTATAATCGGATATGGTCTCAGTTTAAAAATTGGTCTTAAAAGCACTGTAAAATAATAAATAAATAAAGTATATTAATAAATAAAAATAAACAAGAAAAGGCAAGGAATCGAAGATATTACCTGCAAAATCATTCACGAAAAGCAGGTTTTGGCCATTTAACAAACAAAATTATAAATGAGAAAGTTATAAATCTTATTTTCCTTCATATTATTAACTAACAATAAGCAATTGTTCTTAATAGCTTTTTATTTTGACTTTAAAGTAAATTAATTTAAATATTACTTATTGATTACCGATATCTTAATATAAGGTTAAGAAATAAGTCTCAAAAGTTTAGTTTTATCGAAACTGCATTTCCCGTTATTAAAGTAAATGAAGAATTAAAATTTCTAAAGATATTTTAAAAGGTTTAAATATAAACTACAAGTTCATTGAAATTATGATTGAAAGTTTACTTTTGAAGTGTTGATCTTATTTTAAATTTTTGTTCTTAAATATTTAAGTTAAGTTGTAGAATACAAACATTCTGGTGAATCTTTCATTTCGCCTAGTTCATCACTTTCGGAAAGAATAAATATTTTTTTTTTCTACCCAGGAATAGTAACGCGGGTAATTTTGACTTCCTGGGTTACTTGAATTAAATAAAAATCTGACACAGGTTACTTTTTAGAGAGCTGCAAAGAAAATCTTCTGTGAAAACTGAATTTTAATAATTTAGTTAAAATGAGTCGAAACTTAGAACCTTAGGGACATAAGAAGAAGGTGTTTCTTTTTGTTTATTTCTTTTTAAAATTAATAGTTTTGTTTATTTATGGTAAGTAACAGATAATCGATTCATTTGAAAATAAAGTTCAAAACAGAATCAAAATTCAAAGAAAAAAAATTAGTCGTGAAGGAGTTAAAAAAAATATTTTTTAAAATGTAAGTACAGAAATATTCTAATGTTTAAATTGGAAGACAACTATCTAAAATATTTAATTAGGAAACGAAGTAAATAAATGAGAGAGAGAGAAAAACAAAGCAAAGATCACTAATTTTTCATATTTCAGAAAGGAACTGTGTATTATGTGTACATTTTTTAATTAAAATAATTTAACATTTTTTAATTAAATTAAAATATTTTAAATAAATAACAATTCAATATTTAACACTTTAATATTATAATAATTATTTAATATTTTTGTTTATTTATGGAAAATACCAGATAATCTATTCAGTTTAAAATAAAGTTCAAAATGGAATGGAATGGGAAAAAAAATCAGTCGTGGAAGATTTAAATTATTTTGTAAATGTAAAAAAAAATATAAATAGAGAATTTTGTGTTTTTAAATTGGAAGACAACTACCTAAAATATTTAATCATAAAATAGAAAAAAAAAGAAAAAAGAAGAAGAAAGCAAATATCATTAACTTTTTAAGCTTTAAAGCGAAGGGAACTATATAATTTTTAAAAATTTTTATTGCATTAGTTATATTTTATTGAAAAAAATATATGTATACAAACATAAAAAAATAATAATAAAATAATGATTTGAGGTGTTTCTGTCTTCTATGTATTTATGTCACTTGAAATTAGAGTTCTGCCCAATTTCGTTCCACCGCTCCGAAATCGTTTTCACCTCGTCCATGAAAAGTTTTATTTTTCTTCCTTAGAAGATGGCAGCGCTCCTCTAGGCTACTTGTAGAATTCTAGAGTTTATCGGCTTGCAGCAGCAATGAGAGATGGCGGTTCTGCCTTTCTTCTCCTTTTATTGTCTTCTGGTCTTGTGTAAGTTCTAATTTTCTTTCTTTTTTTCATACACGGCTGTCTATTTCTGATGTGCATTGAAAGAAAATATACATCGGCATTAATTGATATGAGTTCAATATTCGCTCTGTGCAATTACTGATATTTATTTTAGATATTTTTCCTTAGTCAACTAATGATAATTGCTCATTAAGATTTTTCTTTAATCATTGATGGATATATTATGGGAAAAAATTTCTAAAGAAAACTTGATACAAGATTTATGACTAGTTTCTTTTAGATGCGTTATATTTTTCGTTATTTTCCAATTTAAACAAATAAGTATTTAATATGTATTTGAAAAATATAAAGGGACAATAATGAAAATTATTATTACCAAAAGGAAAATCTTATACACTTATTGATATTTGTCGAATTGTTTTGTTAGAAAATTTTTTTTTATATTGTGAATATTATATTTAGAGCACTTTGTAGATTGTTATACTTGAGAATGACTTATTATTTTCTAATACAATAAAACACTGTTAGATTTTCTAAGAATTTATTACTCATGGGAACTATTGCACATAAAAATTTTTAAGTGTCATTTTTTTTAATAAAATACTTAATTATCTTAGTTTTTAGAAATAAAAAAATGCAGAAAATTATAATTTTTTAAATAATACATGAAAACAATGCGTATTCATTATTTTCTATGTATATTTAAAAAATGTAAAACTTATTTAAGATATCATAAATTATTAATTTCACTTACCAACCAGAGGAAAAAAAACTTTTAAATTTTTAAAAAAATATTTATAAAGATAAAATTAAAAACTTTTAATTTTACTAACATTCTATAATTCTGGAATCATATTATCCATTCTTCAAAAAAGAGATTAAAATATTATCGTTTGTTTTTATATAGGTACCTAATTTGCTTTTATAAAACTTGATTTCATATTTACTCCACTTAGGGTACAAAAATTCGAATTTAATTTTTATTTTAATATTAAAACGGCGCATTATTCATCAAGTTCCAAAACGCTTTTTACTCTGGAAAATGTAATATAAAACAAATATACGACTTAAATATCACACTCGACATTATACGATTTGAGTAGTGGGGGCTCAGAGAATAGAGCGTTTGCCTTCCAATGAGGTGAATCAGGTTTGAATCCCAGTAATGGCTGGTCGATTCGAATTCCTCGCCCTACTTGCACCGACCATGGTACTGGCGAAAAACATCCTTAGTGGTAGACGGATCATAGGTTAGAGTCCCCTTGCCATCAGGCTAACCGTGGGAGGTTTTCGTGGTTTTCCTCCCCCTGTAACGCAAATGCGAGCTAGTTCCAAGAAAAAAGTCCTCCGTGATGGCAACTTTCTCCCAATGCTTGATCCATGAGCTCCTTTGTCTTCTGGGTTGGGTTCAAAATTTCATGACTACCGAGTGGAACATTAGTAGTCGTAAATTCAAAATTAGGCCGACTGTTCAACTATGTTTATAAAATATAATGTTTGGAATTTTTGCTCTAAGTGGCGTGCGGGCAAAGACCTTGTAACAGAAAAAATATTGATGTATAAAATTGATAGATCAAACTGATGAGATTAAAATATTTTTGTCCTTTCTAATGCTTCCAAACATGTTTCTAGTGAACGAATTTAAAATACATCACAGTAACATTTAGAGCCAATATTTATAATTCACTTAAATTATTTTAAGACTACATAAATTTTTGACATACAAAAGAATGAATGAGCCTAAGTTATCGTCATCATTAAATGCTGGAATAGCATTTTGACTTTAATAGTAATTATCATTAGAGCGTGAAAACATTTTGTTATGACCCAACTATAAATGATTTTTGATATAGTGAGTAAATAAAAGGAGTGAAGGGCACTCGACGAAAAAAAAAATTGGTAAAATTACCGTTATGGTAACGACATTTCCAGTAAAAAAATAAATATAATTCTGTTTATTAAAAACAAAATAAACGATATTTAAACCATTTATTTGATAATTTTTCCCTTCATATGGTAAGGGTTTGCTGGAAATTCTGGTTTTCAAAATTATAGTTCTTATTACCACACATTTACTAAAAAATACAAAACTGAAAAAATGGTTTTTATATTATACTCTAAGGTATCATTATAAAATTACCAAATTTTTTCGCAAATTATCAAACCATATTTCGTTGTTAAATGAACCGAAATTATTACCAAAGCTCATCGGTAAAATTACCGAGCTTCTCGGTGTTCCCATAGAGCCAGAAACACGATAAATTTTACCATATTCTGATAGTTTTGATCATACTTTTCTTCTCAGTACGGAATAAACGAAGTGAATAGGTGATTCATAAATAGACAAATGGAAAAGGTTATAGACTTTATACAATTGTTCTACCACATCAACTAGATACAATTTTTATGAATACTTTTATATAATTTAATTTTAAAATGTTCAAGTAATGATTATTTAAATTTTGTGTGCAGGGTTTTATTTAATTAGTGGATATTCGTTTTTATCTCAGGCAAATCATACATGTTTAAAAGTTTTGAAAAACTTTGCACATAACTTAAACTAACTTATGTAAAAGTCCCTAAGGAGTTTTCAACCTTTTAAATGTTATTTACTTACTTTTTAATTAGTAAAATATTGGCCCATGAAAAACGGCAGTTTTTTAAAAAACATTATTAAAAACTAATATCAAAACTCCTAACAGATGTTGTGACAGTACTTAAGCATGTTGTAAGATCGAGAGTGATGGTTTGCAAGCATGTAACTAATCAATAGGTTCAGTGGAAATCGCGACAGGTCTAATTGTAGTAATCTTATTCTAGTTGAAATTAACCCATGTGACTAAAAATACTTAATTAAATGTTATGCTAAATTATTTAAATAAAACATATTATTATCCATAAATTGACAAAAAATTAAGCTCTAAAAATGCCGAAGATGAATATTGTGTTCTCGATATGTAGGTTAATTGAAAAATCTCCATGAAAAAAGCCGCTGTTATTTTACAATGCTCTAAATTAATTTTATTTTTCATTTTATTACCGACCTTGAACAGCCAACCCAATTTTGAGTTCGCGACAACCAATGTTCAACTCGTAATCTGAACCGGATCCAGAAGACAAGGGAACTTCTGAATCAAGTATTATGAGAAATTGCCTTCGTGCAGGATGGAACTAACCAGCTTTGCGTTACATGGAGAGAAAAACCTCCCACGGTTTGATTGACGGCAAGGAGACTCTACCACATGATCCGTCTACCACTGAGGATATTTTACGTCAGCACTGTGGTCGATGCAAGCAGGGTGCGTAATTCCTATCGACTGGGATTCGAACCAGGTCACGTTATTAGGGGGGGGGGGCGCTTAATACCCTGAGCTACCCCGGCTCTCCAAATCAATTGGAAAAATCGCCATTACTTTCTGGCACTTTTTAATAGCAATAAGCTCACAAGTTTAGGCTGATTAGTAAATAATATTATTAGGTTAATTCGTAGCACAATTAACCAAATTAATTTCAGACAGTTTGAAATAAGCCAAAAATAGTGATGGCTTTCTGTGAACAGACTTATTATACCCGTATTATAGGTTTACCTTATTCTAGGTATACCTTATTATAGGTTTCTTGTGATAAATTTAATCAAATATAGGTACAGTTGAGAGTTTTTTCGTGCAAATCCACATAAATCATAAGGCACTTCAGCTGGTTGAAATGAACCTAAAAAATATCAGGCATATTAAAAAGTACAGAATACTTTTCCAATTCACCTAGTGCATTGAGAAATGCTGGATATATTTAGAAATTTCAATTAGCCTTATTTTTCAATTAGCTTACGGCATCGACTAACTAATTTAATTTGGCGTTATTTAATGAAAAAGTAATTTAAGGCATTAAAAATGTACTCTTGGAATTATTTTTCTTGCTTTTCCACAAATAAAAAATTATGTCAAAAAATTGTGAAAAGAAACCCCCTACTCCCCAAAAAAATTTGAAATTTATAAAAATTTAAAGGTATTTAGGGTAAAATCATAAATTAAATTTTAAAAAAATTGTTATCAATAGATTTTCGATGATTTTGGACTATTTTTCTTCTTGTCAGTATTAATTGGACTTAAAAAAAGTAAAATTCCTACCGTAATACTTCACCATAATCTGGATATTTTACATATGCTTATGCAAGATTTTTTTTAAAAATTAATTTTGTCTTTAAATTTAGTTATTTCAATAATTTACAAGTAGGTTTTTTTCTTATAAAATGATTGAAAAGGGTTGTCTTACTAAACAATACTCATATTCCTTCCCCTTTGTCAAAAAAAAAAAAAAAAAAACTCCCACCATTATCTCTTTGGAGCTTACGCAATATTATAATTAACTTTCTACGGTGATGTTTAAACGGATTTAAATTTCAAGAAGTCATTCTAGATACTTGTATGCTTACATAAAAAAAAGTGTAAATACTATTCAAGAAAAAAAACATTAATCAACGTTTGAAAAAATGTTCCTATCTTCCAAAATGAATCAATATTTTTTCAGAGAAAAAAATAAAAAATAAAATTATATTTGCAGAAAAGTGCCCTGCTGAGAATATAACATCCCACATATATGGTCACCCAGATGGTAAATAGAGACTTGGCAGTGATATAAGTGTTCAATTTTCTCAGTGTTTCAAAGCTCCGATCTTCAGTTTTTGCTTTCGATTCGAATAATAAATGCAAATAATATTTTTTTTTCTTTTCGTTTTCATATAAAAAAATTGAACAATTCTCCATGGGTTGACAAAATTTTTTTTAAATTTCGAAGCTATATGGTGGCTAATATTATTATTTTCCACAGATTAAATTCATGCAGTTTTTGATGGTTTACCCTCTTTGTTTCTCAATCAAACTACATTTCGCTAAAAACGGTTTTATCCATATTTCAACACAATATTGGCATCCATAGGCGTATAGTAAAAAATTAATTTTTTTAAATGTATGACTTAAAATTTCTTTGAAATAATATATATTATAAACTTAACTTTCTATTAAGAATACGTTCGGTAAATAAACAGCCATGTAAGGTCTTTTCTAAAATCGCATAATTCTCTTAACTCTCTCCTCTCGAGCGGTTTGCTTTAATCATGGAAGTAGTGTCTAGGTATGGAAAAGTGACTGTGCACTGCACGATGAGATCGCTTTCAGCGCCACCTAGGGAAAAACTGAGAAGTTAGCGTGCCGATATCGTAAACGGTTCAAGACGAGGTCAAGACTTGTTCACATTAATACTTTAAAAAAATGTTACTTGTTATATTTCTGTAAAAAATCTTTATTACAAGATGTTTTTATGTCTTTATTAACTAAGAAACGCATAGGAGATGTTTAAAAAAAATCGGAAATTAAGGTGTCTTGTGGTATGTAGTTGTGGTTTTCTCTGTCCTAAATCAATGATGCTCGACGGCGGGATAGCCTGGTAGGTTGGGCGTTGGGCCCATGTCCAAGAGGTCGTGAGTTCAATCCTCGCTAACCGAAGATTCACCATATTGTAAATGGTGACTGTTGCACGTTAAATCTGTCAGGTCACAAAGTCCTCCATGTTTCCATGACAAATCATACCTCTGGGGGGTACTGAATTGGAGATTGATCTTTCTCCGATTCAGGTCAAAATACTATCTGTGGATGAACTAGTGGATATATGAATGGGTGCGCCTATAAACGGGCAGTGACATATGTGTGTGAGTGACGTCGAATTCTTGGAAATAGATGGGGCCACTGGAAAACAAGAAGTGCATCCCCTATATTTTAATGGCAAACGACAGCAACAACTTTGCAATCTACGTTTCTATTACTAATTTTATAATTTTTTTTGCTAATTTTATTATTTTAATTTTTTACTAAATTTGAAATTTACCCTATCTCATGCCGTTTTCGGGAGAAAAACGTTAATTCTACCTATAGGATTGAATTGTAAATAGTTTCATATTTTACCCAGCAGCCACTTTTCTGTACCTAGACATCACTTTTATAACTATACACTGAAAAAGAAAATCCCATTAAATTTAGGATTTTAAACCGGCAGCTGGGTTGGTTGTGCAAAACCGTAAAGTTTACGATGAAAATCCGTAACTTCAATGATCTTTTACCTTACGAGTACAAGTTTTTTCCATAAAAATTACGATGAAAATTTGAAATCAAACTGGGTTCTTTACCGTAACAAAACAAGTTCTTTCAACAAAAATAAATTTGTTTCCTCTACAGACTTCTACCATATGGGAAAAATTTTTCTCCGTTAAAGTTGCTAAGTAAATCTGTACTCGCTTCAGATGTGAATATTTTATCTCGGCAAAATTTGTATCATCCAGTCATCGGTTTTAATCTGTTTGTGATTAGGATGAAAAAAGGAAAAAAACCGTCTTGTCAACCAAACGGTTTTAAATCGTCAAATATACGGAGAAATTCCGAAAAAGCAAAGGGTATTATTTGCAGTGAAAGCAGTTCAAAAGTCAGAAGAATGTATACGAACTTAATTTGGTACCCTATATATTAAATGACAAAAATTTTAATTTCTGGTCAAAACATTTAAAGAGAAAAACTTAAAACTTTATATATTCTGTATATGTTACTTCAAACCAATAACAATAATTAAAAAAAACTCCAACTCATCAAGCCTAAGTTTTTATTTCTATAAAAATTTCATCCAGCGACAAAAATTGTCTATGCATAAAAAACACCAATATGATGAAAAAGGGTAGAACATATTTGTTTTCACAAAGTGGATATTTCTTTCTGTTACTTAGCACTTTATAGTTAAAAACGCTTTCAAAAAGTTCTGCGCTGTGACTTCAGTTTCAGACATAAAGAATTATATAATTAATATATTATGGAATATTATCTTGTTTCTGTAGAATACATCTTAATAATGAAACAATTGTGCTACCACTTTTTTTCTTTTTTTTTTGTAAAAAAAGGAACCGTCCTTGCAAAAGGACTCTACGCCCAATTGAGTTAAATATCATTAAATAGGCAATAAATAATTAATATTTTTAGAAATACTCACGTATTTTCACTACATAACATTAACTTTTATATATATATCCTTATATATATATTTTCACTACATAACATAACATTAACTTTTATATATATATCCTATTCATATGTTAGATATTTTAATATTCTTTATTAAATAAAATCTTGTTGGTCGTATAAAATATTCTGGCTGCATTCTGTGATTTTATTTACTTTTTTTATGTATTATAAAA
Source organism: Parasteatoda tepidariorum (assembly GCF_982258835.1). Classification (NCBI taxonomy): domain Eukaryota; kingdom Metazoa; phylum Arthropoda; class Arachnida; order Araneae; family Theridiidae; genus Parasteatoda; species Parasteatoda tepidariorum. Next base: position 95,155,677 of record NC_141757.1, on the reverse strand, counting down.
GGAAATTCTTATCACGAAGTTTACTATCTTCAAATGTTGAAGAAATCGAAAGAAACTGCATTCAATCATGGTTTATAGAAATACGTGGATTAAATTCTAAATTATGGAACAATCTCGTAAAATCTGAATCCAAATTGGTTTTTAATTAATCGTAATTGTAATAATATATTATAATTTTTTCTACAGACCTCGAAGACTTATTATAAAATAAACGAAAAAATACAAGAAAAATACAAAATTTGTTCTGTTATTCCTTAAGGGTGGTCTACTCAAAACGCAAGTTTTCTCCCTTTTTTTCCTCATTTTTTGAAAGAAAATATTATGGAAAGCTTTTACATATGTTAGAGTTTAATCAGATAAATAATAAAGCAACTAAACATTTTCTTTTCATTACTAATTATAAGAAAAAGCACAGAAAAAAACAGTATATTTATTTTGTTTATTCTCAAGAGGTGGTCTGATTTAAACACAAGTTTTTTAATTTTTCTTTCTCCTTACTAAAATATTCCAGAAATACTGTTTTTTTCCCTCTAGGTTTTAAGAAGAAGAAACATGACATGACTCTTAAACATGTTTTAAAATATTTAATTGTTATTATGTCCAAACACTTGTAACCGTAATATGATTTTTGAAGATAAGAATACTATCTAAAGTAAAGTATATGGATAACTAATAATTTTTTCTCAGTACGGAATTGTCTGACATAATTCATAATTATGATTTTATTTTTACTAAAACAATTAGAAAATTTACAAAATGGTGATTATTAAAAAGTAAAATTTATTATAAATATTAAAACCAACCTATCGGCAAGTTAAAAGAGTATTTTTTATGGTTGAAGAGGTATAGACAGTTCGAGTAGTATAAGCATGAAAGTTGATTAACTTCTTTGAATCAATGATTCTAATAGCTGAAGTAATTCATCATTTCAAATAATTGTTTTTACTCTCATTCGAATTTAATCTGATACACTGTAAAAAATTCCGGATCGAATTTCGGTAAATAATATTGGCATCCTGAGCACACAAAGACTTACTTAACTACAGTGATTCAGTAGGTTTGCAGTAAGTATTATTGTAAAAATTATGCTACCACATATTTTTGTTTCTTAAAAATTTCTGTTAAAAATTACAGTTTTTTTACCGTAATTTCATCTGGATTTTTTTAACAGTGCGGTTAAAATAAGTTAATTCGAAAAACTAATTCAAAGTGATTGATTCTAAAAAAATGGCATAGATCTGTTATCATGTAAAAATGTTTTTTTAATCATTTTGACATTGATTTAAGTTTAAACTCTAATCTATTTGGTTAAAATGGTTTTAATTAATTTATTGCAATCAGAAATACAAATCAGCTAATTGTAATCTTAGAGCTCGAATAAAATCCTTTGAGCTATTTTGACACTGCTTCGAATCAGTTGTACTATTGGATCTTCTGCAGCCTTGGACCTTTTTCAGCCTTTTGTAATTTTTTGAAATCTAAATATAAATTTCAAAATATTGTTTAATATAATCTGAGAGTTTTATAAAAAGAAAAAAACTAAGTGCAAAAGGAAAACCGAGTGCCAAATATAACAAAAATAAGTACAAAATAAAAATAAAAATAAGTGCAAAATGTTAAAAAAAAAAACCCTCACTTACACACATCTTTATTTTGAGCCCTCGTAGTCATAACTGACTAGTCAACGAATCGCATTATCAATCTTTCTTGCTTTGAAAGATGTTAAGAAAGTCATTATATCTTATTTTTATCATCATTATTATAAAACAATCCACAGATAGTCTTCCTCATTCTTTTGAATTGAATCGAGTTGTTAATCATATACGTTTTCGCGTCCATGGGATTCGGACTTCATAAGTAAAAAAAAAGACATTTCTCATGGCAATATTTCTCATGAGAACAAATAATCTCAAGAAAAGAAAAAACACCACAAGAAATCGGTCATCTTTAATAGTATTAATATGTCGTATGTTATCTTATATTGTTCTATGTAAGCCCGGTCTGACCATTGAGGTTTTATACTCAGAAGTTTTAAAATTATTTTACTAAAAATAACGAATGGGGTATTAATTATATAAAGTTAATCACTAAGAAAAAAGTATGGTGAAAATTTCCAAAATATAGTAAAATTTATTGTATTTCTGAGCTCGGTAATTTTTACTGAAAGCTCGGTAATTTCTACTGAAGCACTTTGTAATGATTTTGGTAATATAAACAATAAAATATGCTTTTATATTGTGTGATGGTATGATGATGGTTATGGTACAATTTGGTAACTTTATCTTAATACCTTAGATCCTAGCATGAAAATCATTTATTCGATTAAAGATACTTCATAGTTGGGTATTTTTTACTGAATGTGTGGTAATAAGAACTAAAATTTTGAAAACCAGAGATTCTGGTAAGCCTTTACCATATGAACGGAAAAATTACCAAATGAATACCGTATATTTTATTAAATTAAATTATGTTTTCTTTTTCAGAAATGTTATTACTATAAAGTTCAGTATTTTATCAGAAATTTTTTCTTCTTGAATATAAAAAGTTAAATTTTAATGATTAATGTAATATAATTTTGTAGTATACAATGTTTTTAGGGTTATGCAAAATGATAGTCGTTAGTAAGCCGATATAGGTTTAAGTTTTAATGACTGTTAAAGGGCAAATTAAAGCAAATCAATTGCAACCTCTCTGATGAATGACTTTAAACTTATAGAGTAGAACGCGAGGGAAAATATATTAATTTTAGCTATTTTAAAATGCTGAAGATTAAGGGAGAAGTGTAAATTTTTTTTAAAAATTAAGAAAATGAATGATTCTATCATTTACCTAAATGATATTAAATTTGAGTATCCCTTCAACTAGGAAAAAAGTAACTTTTATTATATAAAAAATTACATTTCTTATATTTCATAATAGATCTTTTAAAGCCCATTCCTTATTTTAATTATTTAATACTTTTCACGCTTGCATTTCCTTAAAGTTTTTATATTTATGCTTTCGTAGTCAGTAATTAATCTTATTTTTTTAAAAACTATTCTCCTTAAATGAGTGAAAAATGTATTTTGAAATCTATTATACTCCTTACAGATCATTCTATTATTTTCCTTCTTTATGGCATATTTTTAACAGATTTAAAATATATTATGATTGAGTGCTATTCATCTAGACAGCTTAAACATTTGATTAAGTATTTTGTTAAAAGACAATTATGGTAAGGGAAATATATTTCCATATAAGGACATTAGTCCTAACCCTGAGGACTAGAATGGAATTTCTGACATTAATCTATTGCAGAGTTATAAACCGGTTTTTATGCAATTGCTGCTATTTAATTCTATTGTCAATCTTCTCTCATTGTTTAATTGTTTCGAGAGCACACTAAGGAAAAACGTATGGTCAAAGCTTCCAGAATATGGTAAAATTTACCCTGCTTCTGGATTTATGAGAACATCAAAAAAGGTCGGTAATTTTTACCGAATCGCTTTGGCAATGATTTTGGTAAATTTAACCATAAAATATGATCTTATAATATGTGATAGAATTTCAAATGTGATAAAAGTTGCTAATTTATCATAATACTTTGAGTATGGCATAAAAATCCTTGATTCGGTTAAATTTATTTTTTATAGTTTTGCATTTTCAACTAAATGTGTGGTAATAAGAACTATAATTTTAAAAACCAGAATTTCCGGTAAATCGCTATATTTGAAGGGAAAAATTGCCAAATGAATGATTTAAATACCATGTATTTTGGTTTTATTAACCAGAATGGTTTTTATTTACCAGAAATGTTATTATCGTACACTACGGCAATTTTAGTGGAATTTCTGTGGGCACAAATTTAAAAAGTTTTTAAGCTATTAAATTATAAATTTTTGCTTTACTATTACAAAGATAAAAGCACTTTAAATAAAAATAAAGCTGTATACAAAGATAAAGTATTCGTTAGCAAAGTAAATCGAAATGATTCCCTCAAATTCGGATCCTAATTTTACTGTTCTACATTTTTATTAAAACATGCAGTTTTCACGAAAAAATTGCTATAAGTCACTAATTTAAAAATTTTTTTCTGAAGGAATTGAGGTAAATTAAGTTAAGAGAAGAAAATTTAAAAATAAGAACAGAGTTAATTCAGTTACTTAATAGAGTTTTTTTATTACCACAGTTGTTAATACCATATTAGTGGCAAATTAAAGGTGACGCAATGTTATGTTGATTATATGGTCGATAAAGATTGCGGTCGAATAATAATATTAATTGCTTTGTAAATTACATTTTAGTGATAATTAGAAATTCAAATCAAGTAACACGTATACCTAAAGAATAATAATAAGTTTATGAAAACTTATCTCTAAAGCAGCGTTAAAAATAAATTAACTATTTTTCACCACCGCCCTATCATTTACAGCCCATAACAATTTTTATGTGATAGTGAAAAGATAATTCGGAGTGTAATTATAACTAATTTTTGTTTGAATCACAGTGAAAGTTCAAACAAAAATTTAAGTAAATGTCTGAATAATTTATGCGTGAAATTTATAATTTATACGTGAAAAACTACCCTAGCAGTAAAATAAGTTGTTCCCTCATTGGACCAATATTCACGATTCTTGGCTCAATATGGGTTCCAAGGGCCGTTATTTTTCCTATATTGGCGCTATATAGAATTGTCAGATTCACCCGACATTTTACAGCCACTTTACAACCAATATAGGTTCTATATAGAATTATCAGATTCACCCGACATTTTACAGCCACTTTACAACCAATATAGGTTCTATATAGAATTGTCAGATTCACCCGACATTTTACAGCCACTTTACAACCAATATCGGCCTTATATAGAATTGCCAGATTCACCCGATAATTTATACTTATTATTCTGCCATTCTAGGATTAATATTCAAAAATATTGACTTCTCAAAATTGGTCTCTTAAAAGGTTCGTCCAATTGGTTCATGATCTTATAGGGCCTCATGTTCTGAAAGGACAAATTGATTCCTGTTCTTATAGCTCAACTGAGGACAAGGTAAAATTATTGCTGGGGTAATTTTGTATAAAAAATAACTTATTTTGTCATGGTTGAGTTGAATATTTTTTAGAAGTGAATAAACAATGAAAACAAATTTCCAAAGTCAATAATGCGAAGGAAAAAAATGAATAAAAAAACCGATGACTAAAACGTATAAGTTTTTTTCAGGCTAAGTAGTTTTTGGAATTCTTATTTTCTTCAGGAGAGTCCGTCTTTCTTCGTTAGTCAAATAAAATTTACAAAAATAATTTCTTGCCTAGTTCGGGCAGAAAGTGCTAATTCAAGAAACCAGTCACATTTTAATTGAAAATAAAAAAAAATTTCAAAAGAAAATTATGAATTATTATCAGATCTGGGTGAAGCAAATCTGAAATTTGCAAAATAATAAATTATCTGTTAGCAAAATAATAAATGTGGTAAAGGAAGTAATTTTTAAAAAAAATTTTTGATGAAAAAAAAAAGTTGAATGTTTTTGAGGGATGAAAACCTTTTAGAAAGTTACGAATGCAAAAAATAGATATTTATTTTTTAAAATTATATTTTTTTAAAATTATTGTTATTTTCTTCTGAGAAATCATTTCACTTGGTTAGTTAATAAGAGTATGAAAAAATATGACTATGACTTGATCAAGAATCGGGGTTTAAGTGGCTGGTCATATTTTAAATAAAAATAATCTTTGTTACAGAAGATTATCAGATATGAATAAAAGGAGTCCAAATTTCACATCTTGCAAGAAAAATAATAAAAATGTTTTTAAAAAAATACATTTATTACAGAATTTTTAACTAACAAAAATAATGGAGTATTTTTAAAAAATAAATTGGTTGGAAAGAAAAGCATTTTTCTAATTCAAAGGAAAAATACGGAAAAAAATAAATTTTTTTTTAAAACTCCAAATTGTCTTTCCTGATAATGAGAGAATCATATTTTCTTTCCAGATATCCTTTTTAATTCAAGTTACCTGTTACATTTTAAAGGAGAATTATTTTTTTTTCTGTTTAAGTTTGTGATTTCTCTACAGCGGAAATTCAAATTTTACTGCTAGTTCAAGTTTAACAGTTAAAGAGCTTCTATAAATTACACGAAAAAATAATAGAAATAATAATAAAAATTTTTTTTACAGAATATTTGGAAATATAAGGAAGATTATAAATATTTTTAAGAAATAAATTTGAAATGAAAAACATTTTCAAAGTAAGGAATGCAATGTATTATATCGCAAGAAAAATAACAGAACTGTTAAAAAAAAGAATTTTTTTATAGAATATTTTAACTAACGAAAATAATAAATATTTTTAAGAAATATATTTGTACATTAATTTTTCAAAGTCAAGATGCAAAGGGGTGAAATAGAAAGAGCGATAATACATATAGGCAAAATAAAATATTTTATACAAAATTTTTGAAAAAAAGAAAAAAAAAGAACAAGAAAGGAAAATTTGTTTTTTCTTTAACAGGAAATTTGATTTTTTTTTGTTTCTGAATGCATCTGATTGGATAAAACGAGTTCAATTCTCTGGAATAGAGCATTTATATATTATGAGCAAAATAATAAAAATGATTTAAAAGCAATATTTTTTGCAGAATTTTTGAGTAAAATGAAAGGGTTTAAATATTTTTTAGAAATAAATTAATAATAAATAACTAAATAAATAAAGTCATGATTGCAAGAGGAAAGAAGCATAGTAAAAAAAATGCTTTCTCATCCGGGAATAAAGTTTTTTATTTCCTGCTGAGTGATTTTTCGTTTGTTTTGAAGGATCATTTCATATGGCAAGTTTATAAAAATGAACAAAAACATTATTTTGTGAAAACCAGATTTAGGTGAAAAGTATAAACTAAAATGGCCACACACATTTGAAATGAAAATAAATTCCTTGTGCTTTAGAAAAAAGAAAAAAGCACACCTTATCTGAATGAAACGAGTTCGAATTTCAGACAGTACATATTCCAAGTGCATCAATACATTTTAGACCAAATAAGAGAAATAATAAAAACAAAAATATTTTAAAGGAATTTCTAAATAAAATAAATAGGGTGTGCTTAAAATAAATTGTTAAAGTAAAAGCATTTTTGAAAAACACGAGTGCAAGGGAGGAAAAAAAATGGCAAAACAAAATAAATGTTTTTTCACCAAGTTTTCTTTCCTGCTGAGCGATTCATTTTTGAGAGATCATTTCACTTGGCTAGTTAATAAGAATGTGCAAAAATGTGTTCTTGCCTGGACCGGACGTGGGCGAAAAGTATAAATTAAAGTGGCCGCACACATTTAAGAGAATGAAAAAAGAAAAGTGTTGGCAAGGTCAGCGCGCCATGACAGAAATACCACTGAGATCTTAGAGAATTTTAATTCTACCTTATAGTGAGAGATAGTGAGCAATAAAATTGAGCTATGCTATTTCGGCATCTTCTTTACAAAAGCTTTTTTTTTTTTGCTTTGTTTTGTGTAGTTAAAATGTTTTGTGTCTTTGCCGTGGGCTGGGAAGGTCAACATGATGATAAAAAGTTAAATGGATGATTTAACGCATCTAACGTGCTGAAGTCTAATTTTTTCATTCACTCCTTTTCTTTTTTTAAAAAAAAACATTAAAAATATTTTTGAGTTGAGCATTATGATATATGATTTATGATCAAATAATTTTCAGTTACCTGGATTCATTTTTCAAGCTGATATAGGGGCGTGGAAAAAATAGATTTATTGAGTTGTTTTGGACAGACTTTAAAATTTAAGTTGATTTTGTTATAACACATAATTTACACCGTTCAATTGGAATATTTAACTGTGAAATTAATGATTTATAAATCATGATTTTGTCGCTGACATAATATATAAGGGAAAACGTAATTTTTTTTGTAATTAAATTTTTTAAAAGAAATTGTGGATTTTTGGATTGATTTGATTGATTATGAATATTTTGAATAAATATTTATTAAAATTTTCTTCAGGCGTCTTAAAAAGAGTTCATATGGTGTCTTAATATATTTATGTGCTCTTAAAAAGAGTTAATAAGTATTTATGTACTTCAAACCCGTTAAGTAAATCTTCAATATTTTAATTATTGTTTTTTTAAACAAACTGAATGTGCCTTTTTATTGAAACTTTACATCTATATCATTGAATTAAAAATGGATGGAAAAAAATGAATGATAATGAATAAACAAAAAATTGGATTTTTAAAAAAATATTAACTATAAGCACTGAAAATAAATATTTATTAATTCTTCTTCAGACATCATGTTAAAGAATAAATACAGATACGAGTTCATAATTGTTTAAATTAACTTTTTTTTCAGTAAGTAATCAATTAGCATGACACATATTAATCATAATAAAGTGTGCAGACATTCAAAATTCTGTTTACTGCAAGTATTGATTGTTAACTACAAAAGAACACGCAGTAAAACCATATATTTTAAAGAGCTTGGTAGTTATTATACTACCAGAGATGCGATTTGCAGTTTTAACCAGTATAAATTTCTCATAAGCAATGTTCTAGTTGTTTAACTAAAACTGATGAATTCAAATCAGAATATCAGCTACACAATGTTTAAGTAATGTTCAATGATAGAAATGTAAAGTTTCAATAAAAGTGTACAGTGTGTCAGAAAAACGGACCATGCTGAATAACTTTGGATTTAATAATCGGATCTTCCATTAATAAGCGTAGATGATATTTTATTAATTATGCTAAATCGAATTTGAATTGTAAGGTGCAAAATTTTTTGAACCATTTCAAAGAATATATTTTTACAAAGCAAAATACAAAATTTGAGCAAAATTAGTTGAATAGCTCCTGCGAAATTGAATTTTTAAAAAGTTAGATATTTAAAAAACGAATTCTCAGGAGCTATTTGACCAATTTTGCTCAAATTTCGTATTTTGACAAGTAAAATTATATTCTTTAAAATGATGCAAAAAATTATACACCTTACAATTCGAAATTTTTCCGAGTATTATTAAATAAAATAATAAAAAATATAATTAATATTTACTAAAATTTATTTTTTGCATGGATTTATGTTTGGATGAACGAATTTTATAATTGTATACAAAAATTTTTCAATTCGCTTAAAAAGTTCTCGGGACATTGCGAAATAAGCAAAAGTAAAATTAACTTTAAGTTGTCCCAACGTTGAAGCGCTCTACTGACCAAACTATTGGGACCATATTTCCCAGATTGCGGCAACCCCAAACATTTACGAGGTCAGAGATCTGAATCCGAGATAAAAAAAAAAAGCTATGTTTACATAAAAAAAGTACTTCTTTGTGTCTAATTTCGTAATTTAAATATCGTCTGCACTTATTAATTAGCATATTTGAGATCATCCACTCAAGCCAATAAGATTGAGTCCTAGAACATGAAGATCCGGTCATTAGATGAAAAGTTATTTAGGATGACCTATTTCTTATTCCACACTGTACGATCAATTAAAAAAATAGTAATTAAAATATTGAAGAAATACCAAACTGGCTTTGAACACGTAAACATTTAGTATCTCTTCTTAGGACACCATATCACAGAATAAACAGTAAGGTAAGTCCTTTCTAAAACACGTGGTTGTGTTTATTCTATGATATGGTGTCTTAAGAAGATTTAATAAATATATGTTTCAAATCAGTTAGGCATTTTTTCAATATTTTAATTATAAATTTTTTTAAAAATTGACTGTACATTTTTATTGAGTCTTTACCTTGTATTGAGTCTATATCATAGAACTAAAGAAAGATGGTGAACATTACTTAAACACTGTAAAGCTGATACTCGGATTTGAATTCATCAATATTAGCTGAACAACTAGCAATTGCTTATTACAAATTTATACTACTTAAAATTGCAAATCGCATTTCTGCAAACGCTTTAAATTGTATGCTTTTACAATTAGCTCCCTTGTATTAGTTAGTAATCAATATTTTAAAGAATACAGTAAACAGAATTCTGAATCACTGAATCGTCATTATGATTAATGATTGTCAGATAATAATAAACTAATTAAAATGTCTGTCATGTTTGAAATGAAAAGAAAATTTTAGTAACTTACGTAAAGACGGTATTTGAATGCAATTATTGCATTCTGATATTATTGTATTTTCCATCTATTGTATAGAATTTAAATAAAGCTTTTTTTCTGTGTGATGAATTAATCATTTGGAATTATATTTGTATTAAGATTGTGAGAAAATAAGATAAATTTTCATGCTCAAAATAAGAAATGTCTGCGGTTTATTTTAATTAGAGTGAATTAATTTTGTGATACCTACGTTCGTTCATTTGAACTTTTGTGTGGGTAAAAAATTTCAAAAAGAATTTTTGAGTTGTTCTAGTTTAGTTGAACAAGTTACATGTTGTTTGTTTTTAAATGACATTTAATGATTTATGTGATGTCAGATTGGCAATTCGTTAATTAGCATAAAATATGTTTAAAAAAATTCTTATTTATAAATTGTGTTATCTGCAAGGTTAGTTTTATCTGAAATAAATTTCTGTATTTTGTGAAAAAGTAAAATTAAATATGTTGTCATCTACTATTAAAATGTAACGAAACTCTATAATATTTTTTTTGAAGAACTATGTCAATACTGTCTTTCACATTTTGTTAAACTTTAAATTATTGCCGTAAAAAGAATATGTAACTCAAAAAGTGCACTGAGAAAAAGAGTATGGTCAATATTACCAGAATATGGTGAAATTTGTCTTGCTTCTGCTCTATGGGAATACCAAAAATCAACAATAAAGTATGGTTTTATAATGAGTGGTAAAATTTCGTAAATGTGGTAAAATTTGGTAATTTTATCATGATACTTTAGAGCATGACATAAAAACCATTTATTTGGTGAATAAATATGAACGGAAAAATTACTAAATGAATGGTTTGAATACCGTATATTTTGGTTTTATCACCAGAATTATGTCTTTTTATCAGAAATTTTATCATCTTACATTACGGTAATTTAACTAGAGTTTTTTCTCTGTGAGTCTTGTTAATAAGATGTTAGAAAATTATCACTGAAATTCGTGATTTAGAAAGTCATTTTTTTTTTACAAATAAATATTTTCTTCGCATATTGAAATATTATTTTTTAACAAGATGATGTACTAAAAAAACGAATTTCGAAGTGCATAATGTAGTACAAGAATAAACTGTCGGAAATATGAAAATTAACTTTAACTTAGCTCTTAAGACTTAGCAAGTTGTTACATAAACTTTTGAACAAAATTTTTACTCGATGCTTTAATATTGATTACTTTACGCTTTAGAAAAGTTTGTTTTAAACGCAGTTTTGCTTCTATATTGTTAATTGCAAAATTTCCCAATGTTTCAACGTAAAAAAAAATACAAGCAGCCTTGCATGCTAATTGTAATTAATTCAACGTTGTTAAAATATTATATAGTTGTTTTTTTCTGTCTAAATTTATGTATCGCAATTTGCTTTTATCAACTTAACGTGTGGAATGACTGACTGTTAAAATAAGTTAAAAAAAATCTGTTTGGCAGGTAGTTTTAAATTTGATACAAGAATAGAGGAGTGGCACTTTTATCAATTGGGTGTAGCAAAATTTATATACTTCGTTACTGAAATGAAATGAATGAAACCTTTTGTTAAGATAAATTTAAAAAAATAAAGGCTGATGTAACGAGTAGTGCTGTGATTCTTTATATGCATGTATTTAATACTTTACCCTATCTCTTTGCTAATTTACAATGACAATATAGAAAAAGAAAACTCTGGTATGCATGCGTTTCTTGATAGTTTTATTTATTTTTCTCTTTATAGAACAGCCGTAATGATTTTATCGTGTAGAGTTTCTAAATTTGTTCAATTGTTCTAAAACAAGGCCTTTCAGCATTAAATTCGCAAAACAATTCACTCTCTATTTATGTCTTTCGGGTTTTTGCTTGCACGTTATTTTAAAGTGTTTTTTCTTATATATTGCACAAAAATTTATCGCCAAAAGTAAGTTTCTGAGAAAGACTTTTTCTTGCGAAAGTTGCACGTTATTTTCAAGTGTTTTTTCTTATATTTTGCAAAAAAATTAATCTCCAAAAATAAGTTCCACAGAAAGACTTTTTCTTGCGAAAGTTGCACGTTATTGTAAAGTGTTTTTTCTTATATTGTGCAAAAAAATTAATCGCCAAAAATAAGTTCCACAGAAAGACTTTTTCTTGCGAAAGTTGCACGTTATTGTAAAGTGTTTTTTCTTATATTTTGCAAAAAAATTAATCGCCAAAAATAAGTTCCACAGAAAGACTTTTTCTTGCGAAAGTTGCACGTTATTGTAAAGTGTTTTTTCTTATATTTTTCAAAAAAATTAATCTCCAAAAATAAGTTCCACAGAAAGACTTTTTCTTGCGAAAGTTGCACGTTATTGTAAAGTGTTTTTTCTTATATTGTGCAAAAAAATTAATCTCCAAAAATAAGTTCCACAGAAAGACTTTTTCTTGCGAAAGTTGCACGTTATTGTAAAGTGTTTTTTCTTATATTTTGCAAAAAAATTAATCGCCAAAAATAAGTTCCACAGAAAGACTTTTTCTTGCGAAAGTTGCACGTTATTGTAAAGTGTTTTTTCTTATATTTTTCAAAAAAATTAATCTCCAAAAATAAGTTCCACAGAAAGACTTTTTCTTGCGAAAGTTGCACGTTATTGTAAAGTGTTTTTTCTTATATTTTGCAAAAAAATTAATCGCCAAAAATAAGTTCCACAGAAAGACTTTTTCTTGCGAAAGTTGCACGTTATTGTAAAGTGTTTTTTCTTATATTTTGCAAAAAAATTAATCTCCAAAAATAAGTTCCACAGAAAGACTTTTTCTTGCGAAAGTTGCACGTTATTGTAAAGTGTTTTTTCTTATATTTTGCAAAAAAATTAATCTCCAAAAATAAGTTCCACAGAAAGACTTTTTCTTGCGAAAGTTGCACGTTATTGTAAAGTGTTTTTTCTTATATTTTGCAAAAAAATTAATCTCCAAAAATAAGTTCCACAGAAAGACTTTTTCTTGCGAAAGTTGCACGTTATTGTAAAGTGTTTTTTCTTATATTTTGCAAAAAAATTAATCTCCAAAAATAAGTTCCACAGAAAGACTTTTTCTTGCGAAAGTTGCACGTTATTGTAAAGTGTTTTTACTTATATTTTGCAAAAAAATTAATCTCCAAAAATAAGTTCCACAGAAAGACTTTTTCTTGCGAAAGTTGCACGTTATTGTAAAGTGTTTTTTCTTATATTTTGCAAAAAAATTAATCTCCAAAAATAAGTTCCACAGAAAGACTTTTTCTTGCGAAAGTTGCACGTTATTGTAAAGTGTTTTTTCTTATATTTTGCAAAAAAATTAATCTCCAAAAATAAGTTCCACAGAAAGACTTTTTCTTGCGAAAGTTGCACGTTATTGTAAAGTGTTTTTTCTTATATTTTGCAAAAAAATTAATCTCCAAAAATAAGTTCCACAGAAAGACTTTTTCTTAAGAAAGTTGCACGTTATTGTAAAGTGTTTTTTCTTATATTTTGCAAAAAAATTAATCGCCAAAAATAAGTTCCTGAGAAAGACTTTTTCTTGCGAAAGTATAACTGTTTACGAAGTAGTACTTCATTTAAATACGAATTAACGCATGTAATTTGGCGCGAAAAATAATATTTAAAAAAGAAGTTAAAATACCCTTTCTATAGTTTTATTAGGATTTATATTTTTCAAAATAGAAGGGTATGCTAAAGTTGTAATAGAGTATGCCGAAATTTCAGTGGGAGTTTACGCTTTTTATGAAACACCTTAAAATATGCAGTTATAAAATAAATGGTACTTCTTTCGTTCATTAAAAAATTAGAATTTTAGAAACAGAGCAGTTTACTTTCAAAATTTATTTCTTTTAATTTTTTGTCGTACAATTTTGGGAGAGGGGAAAATTGAATTTTATCATAAAACTCTTCTATGACTGTCATTATGAAGATATGGATTAGTAAACAAGTTTGATCGAAGTTCAAACTCAATAATGTTTCTCGCTATTTTAAGACATTTTCCAAAACTTTCAGGACTAATTACACCAGATCAATCGTAGAAAATGTATATTAATGCTTTGATTTTTAGGATATAATCTTTTTTAAACATAAGTTCACGACGAGTAGTGGCACAAAACTGCAGCTCTGATTCAAACTATTAGAATAATTGAAAAATTTGTTATTAAAAACTCTCTTACTTTATTTATTTGTTCTTTGCTTATTCAAATTAAATTACAAATTTAACTAATCAAGTCTACATATTTCACAGTATGTTTAAGCATTAAAATTATAAAAAAACGTGCATTAATTATGCAATTTATTTTTGAAAAAAAAAGATTGGAATAGAATTTGATGCGTTCCAAAATATTAGAATATTTCATTATAAACACCACAATCAGTTACGAACGTAATAAGAAAGCTACTTAATATTTTGTAGCATCGTCTTTAGCTTTTGATCATTGCATATAAGTTATCTTTGCATTGTTATTATTTTGTTTACATTAATCCATGTAAACTCAATGCTCTGCACTAACTCAGCCTTGTTTCTAGGAGCAACTTGTAAATTTTTTCTTTATTATACCCCATAAATTTTCAAATTGGTTAAGACCCGGTGAATTAGCTGGCCATGGTAGCATTGCAATGATGCGTTGCTCCAGAATTTAGTTCATATTGATGTATTTGATGTAATTTTGAAGCCGAATCGTATTGGGAAATAAACTCATCCTCAAACAAATCTTCTGAGGATGCGTACACTTCCAGGTACATTTGCACTCATGTGACTCCACACCATCACACTAGCTGCAAATTTTACAAAACGTTTCAGGTCTTCTTTATTAAATGCTTTTTGTTTCATCCTTCAAACTCGATTGCCTTGATAACCATAAGATACACAGAACATACTTTTGTCACTAAGTAGTATATTTTTCCAATCTTTCAAGTGCATTAACAAACTTTATTTGCACCATCTCATTCTTGCAAGCTTTTTTTTTTTTTTACAGTCATAAGTGGTTTTGTTTTTGAAACACGAGATAAAAACTTAAATTTATGAAGATATCTTAATGTTGTCGATTTATAAATATTAATTCCTTCTTCTATCCATTTTCGATCAAAATATCGTAAACTCCGGAAATGTTTTTTTTTTTTAAACTATAGCCTTCAATTTTCTGTCATCTCCGGCAAAAGTTTTCGGCTTTCGGCTCATATTGAAACAATTACCTTGCCGATGTAAGTCATTAACTCGTAGTTTTATTGATTCTGGAATACCACGTAAACGTTCCAGTTTAAAACAAATTTAAAATATAAAATATATAAAAAAATGTCTTTTTTTAAAACTATCTTCAGTCATAAATCTATAATTCTCAAGAGCTTTTCGTAAAACTATTAAAAACAAATATTGTCGTATTATGTTCTAGTAATTTGGACGAATTAAATGAAAAATTCTAATATTTTAAGATTTAATAATAATAGTTTATCTTACTTACTATCTTTATTAAAAAAATGAGCAAATTTTAAGCTTGTGTCAAAGTTCAACTGAAAATAAATTTTAAAAAAAATATCGTTTACATATATGCATCATATAATACTTAAAAATAGTGTGTTTTCTTTTCATCTAGTGAAAAAATGTATTATTTTATTATTTTGAATCAGAGTTGTACTCTTAATTTTAAGAATTTATTCCCAAAAGATAATATATTAATATTACAAATTTTCCTCCATTTAACTTTAAAAATATATTACATGAAAATAATGACTTCTTTAGACATTTTAAGCTTCTTAATTAATCTTTATTAAAGCTAAAATATGACACTTGGATTTACATAGAATCACCTGATTATGTCATAATAAACTTATCACTGATAGTTTAATAAACACAATGGTTCAAAGTTTAATATCCGTAATAACGTTTTAAAATTTTGAGCTAAAATAAGCATTCGATTTTCAAAGTACCCTAAGCATATGCATAATACTCCACGATTACTAATACAATGCGTGTTTTTTTCGCAGTTTATTTTCAATACCTATATGAATCATATTCATTTCTTCGATATTATACAAATTATATTAATTTTTATAGAGTTTTAATCATCAAATATACTACACGAAGCGATTACCGTAATTGTAATAAATTTTTTATTACAGTCTTTCGCTCAAAATACACATTACGCGAATCATTATGGGTAATTCATTCCCATCCAGGAAAGAACTACCTCCTAGGATGGAATTTCATACTTTAAAAGGGGGGATAAGGTCAATCTGATCAGGTTTGAATCCTACTGCAGAACCCCTAATATCTTCAGGAAATGAATTTAGAGTATGCTTTCTTGAGCTTTCTGATTATAGTCAATTTTGGAAATAAATGCATTTAATTTCCTTGTTAAAAAATTTTCTTGGTACTCAGTCAGACGAATATCTTAGTTTTCATATATTTCAAAAGATATCATCCACAGAATTTTGGTCTTAAATGTGTAAGTCTCATCCATAAGTTTTCAAAAAATCTATCAAGGTTTTGTTTCACATTTGCGTCGAATATATCTTAGTGTCTTATTTGTGCAAGTCTTTTCCATAAGCTTTGAAAAGATCTATCGGAGTATTATTTCGCATTTGTGTCGAATTATCTTTGTATCTTAACTATGCAAGTGTTATTCATAAGTTTTCGAAAGATCTATCAGAATATTGTTTCCCATTTGTGTCGAAATTATCTTTATGTCTTATTTGTGCAAATGTTATCCATAAGTTTTTAAAAAATCTGTCAGAGTATTGTTTCACATTATTATCGAATTATCTTTATGTCTCAACTATGCAAGTTTTTCCCCCCATAAGTTTCCAAAAGATCTATCAGAGTATTGTTTCACATCCGTGTTGATTTATCAATGTATCTTAACTGTGGAAGTCTTATCCATAAGCTTCAAAAGATCTATCGGAATATATTTCCCCCATTGTATCGCATTAACTTTGCGTCTTAACTGTGCAAGTGTACCATAAGAGAAATACTATAAGTTTAATACCATAAGTTTCCAAATAATCCATCAGAGTATCGTTTTACATTTGCGGTGAATTCTCTTTGCAAATAAGGCTTACAAATGAAAATGATTCAGGGAAATATATTGGGAGTTAAAAGTGACTCGTATTTTGCCTTTACAAGCTCTGTTCCTTGCAACGTAGAATTACTTAAACGCAATCACTGGCTTTCCAATAAACAAAAGATAATCACTCACTGGTTTACTGTACTAATATTTTTCTAAAATTTGAAGTATTATTTCTTAAGTTTATTATGTTTTTTAATTGCTAAAAAAGGAAAAAAAATAGTGCGTGGAGTCCCTCTGAGCGGAAGAAGTTAAACTTCGCAACCTGCGACGTTAATTGTAGAAGAATCAGCAGTCGTAGAGGGATCACTAGTTCTACTCAACGACTCTTTTTCCTGCTCCGCTCGCTTCCGTGCTCTGTAATCACGGTAATATTGTGCATTTTTCCCTCGTGGACATCTTGAACCAGTGGAAGTGCTTGTGGTTACCTCATCGTCTCGGAAAATGTATTTGTTTTAATAATGTATGTGAATGCGTCATAATGTAATTTCAGAATAGAAGCAATCAATTGATATTCACAAGAGACTTACCTTGACATAACCTTAAATCCGTCGCATTGTCCGTGTGATTGTTTTCACTAATTTTTTGCAATTTTTATCCACTAAATTTGAAAATAAAAAATACTACCCTATTAAATTATATGTGTATTGAGTATTGAGTATAGTAAAGTGCGGCGTGCTCTCTGCTTTCGCTTATAGCACTGCGTTTCAGTAGGTAAGGCTTAATTTAGCCTAATAAGATTTATTTGAGCTTTGAGGCTCTTCTTCAAATTCAACATGCTTCCACCACAAACCACGGACTAAAGACTGGTGTTTATATTTTTCACATTATATTATATGTGTATCAAAACAAACTAAAAAAATATTTATAGAAAAACAAATTTCCCGGCCAATAAAAATGTAGCGTTAAACGTTTAACGCAACCTTGTTGGAAGTCGCATAAGTAGTATAACTTCAAAAATATGCAAGCAACGGCATGTTAAAATTTTTTATGCTTAAAATATTTGATGTATAAATCATGTTATGAAATAATTAAAATATTAATGAATATTTTATATTTATGCACTGTATTTTTGAAAGGGAGAATGACCTTTAAATAATTGGGGAAAAGGAGAAATGGATCAAAAAAGATTGAGAATTACTGATATATACTTTTTTTCAGTACAAATATTAGAATCATTAAAAAAAAAATAGCACATGGAAAATTTTTCCAATAACGATGGGAAAGTAATTTCTTAAAACTGACATTCTTTGTCTTTAGAGTTCACACATATTTCTCGAAGGCAGTTTTGATAAAATGTTTTCTGAGTCAGATTGAAAAATCCTTCAGAGTATCTTTTTCTTCCGCGTGAGTCATGGTCCAGTAACGAGGCGAGAAAAATTAGTAATGGACGCATTTAATGAAATTATGTGTCACTCAAGTGACACGGTCAGTAGGGTTGAGAAAATGAGAGGTTTGTTTTGACAGGAGATAATTGAACAAGGCCAAAGGAATGAAATAAGAAGATGCTGATAACTATCATGAAAAAGAAGGGTGGTTTATCATTAGAAATTATAGCGTTGATTTCCTTTATTAAATCAGATACTTTGATTGTCAGCATTTGACATTTTCAAAGTGAAACCGAAATCAGAAGGACCATTCCACTTTTGGCATTATTATTTTTATTTTTTACTTAGTAAATTTTTAAATGTCAAATGCAAATGAGAATTCCAAATTTTTTTTTAAAAAAGGAGCAGTTTACAAAATATAGTAATTAAAATTTTGGATTACACTGGTAAGTTTTTACTATTATTATGCTATCAAATATCACGAGCCACTTTGTTTTCTTAGTTAACAAACAAAGCAGTTAACAAATTTTTTTCATGAGAATAGTAAATAAAAGTTCTTCTAGCACTATTAAGTTTTTATTATTATAAGTTCGATTCTATTTGTTGTCTAAGTAGCCGATTTGATAGAATCTTAAAAACCCAACTATATACTGACCATCTCATATTTCAACTTAATATTATTATTTATTATTGCGTGATTAGATCAAAGGTCTAAAAAAGTTCAATATTTATTTCAGTTTTTAAGAGCCAACGTGCATTTTTCTCTTATAAACTCGCGTAAAATCAATTATTATTTTTAATTTAACATTATTTAAAGTAAATAAAGTGATCCGAAGTATGATGAACAATTTTAATGGGCAGAAAATCCCAACAAATACAAGTTGAAATCATATAATAGGCTCACATAATGTTCAAGAATGACTTTTAGTTTTCAAAGACAATCATCAACGCTTCACATATTTTATTTTAGGATGATTTTAAAAATGTAAAAATGTTATGTTAAATTTTTTTTTCTTGCTTGCAAAATATTTATATTGTCAGATTTTTCTGATACAGCGTTAGAAACGAAGGCACACAATTTAGTGTAAATGCGCCATGACCCGAAAATTTGATCAAAATTGCTTCTTCGAAAGAGGCAATACTTTTAGTATTTTCTAGAAAAAGAGCAACTGTGAGTCAATTAAGAAAAAACAAACAGAATAAATTTTATTTGGAAACATTATGCATCAGATTCTTAAATGCCATAGAAACCCAGCGACTGGGATTTGTAAGCTTCTAGAATATATCACTATTTTTTTTCAGAAGAATATTAAAACGTGTAAGAAGTATCTAATATTGTTGATTGTGTTGATTTTGCGAGTGATTAGCAAGCAACATGGTGTCCAAATGAAACAGAATCGTCTACTTTATGAAGCAGGTCATGTTTTGAAAGATTAAATTGTTTAATAATATATTTTCGAAATTTTCGCACAAATTTGAGCGAGTTTGTGTTTTTCCAAAGCAAACCTACTGAAGTCGTTACTTTTTATTCGTAGTTGGTATTGTAATGTACTATTTTTTTTAAAGTGTTGTGAGATATGTAATAAAAATAGATTGTAGCGATTTTTAGCAATTAATTTCAACGTCAGTTTAGTAAAAAACTAAGGTTCAAACTCAACTTATTTTCGAGAGGACCCAATTTCAATGCCCTGTGACAGAGCGCTAATTTGAATCACGTATTTAGAAATACCTATTACTACTAATATTTTAACTATTCATTACGAATAATAGGTAATTTATCACTTAGCCACCCCTTCAAATGCAAATGTACGCGCTTAAAACATTGTTATTATTTCAAGGGAAGGGACCATATTTAGCTCTGTAATTTTCGATGAGCTTTATTTCTTAGAGGGTATAAAAGAGAAGAATTCTTACACTTAACAATATCGTTAATAACAAAAAATATCGGGAGTATCGTCGAACAACAAAATAGCAAATATATGATAATTTCCTAGCGTTTTTTAAATCAAATATTGAGATCAACAATGTAGAGAAAGACATAAAATGTTGAAGGTTTACAGAACAAACTCGTAAAAAATATTTCGGAATAACAAATTGGCTCACGAATTATTCATGTTGTCACGTCACGTCCTATTGTCACGTGTTGAACGTCATTATTCATGTTTATATAAGCCAATTTCCAGTGAAGTTCGGCTCCTAAAAGGAGCGAAATAGTCCGAAAGCAATTTGTTGTCACATTTTATTTAATAACCGGCCTTGAACAGTCAATCCAATTCTGAGTTTGTGACTATCATTGTTCAACTCCGAACCCTTGTAATTTTTAACCCAACCCAGAAGACAAGGGAACTACTGGATCAAGCATTTGAGACCAACTAGCCTTCATGGGGGATTTTTTGATGGAATTAACCAGCATTTACTTTACGCGGAAAGGAAAACCTCTCACGGTTAGCCCAGTGGCAAGTAGATTCTAATCCATGATCCGTTTGCCCATTGAGGATATTCCACGTCAGCTCTGTGGTTGACGCGAGAAATAAGCAGAATTCGTATCAACCAGATGGGATTCGAACCTGGTATACCTCACTAGGAAATGAAGGCTCAATTCCCTGTAGTTAACTAAAAAAATAATGTAGTTTTTTCGACTGCTGTACTTAAATATTTATTTAATGCTAAATAATGTTAAAAAAGTTACTAGAGATTTAAAACTATATCAACTTAAAAGATTAAGAGATAGAAACTGAAATTGGAAAAGTTAGAAAACATTTATCATTTTTCGTTTCTTTCACTCCATTGGGGACCACCTCATAGCTGGATCGCAATAAATAAGAGTATTACAGAGCAAGGAAATGATCCGTATTTTTTTTCTCTGGTAATTTACTTGATCGTATGAGGCAAAACACGACATTATAGAGAAAGATAAATAGCATCACGGAATTGCTTTCTTTTTCTAGTTTCAAAACTCTGAGGGATAGCTATCTTGATGGTTTGTGTCATCTTAAACACCCACACAAACACGTGCCTGGAACACGTCTGGTCAACATTCTGTTTAAGTTTTCAACACACAACTTTATAGAGTGTCATTCAACTTGAAGATGGGGAACAGAATAAAATAATCACAAATTCCGCTTAGACAGTTTTGGAATATATATGAAATATTTTTATAGTTTCAGATAGAAAATTCAGTAATCAGTTCGTTGAAGTTGGAATTCAACGTAGTAGTTATATATATATATATATATATATATATATATAACATAGTAATATATATATATATATATATATATATATATATATATATATGTACAGAGAGAGATTTTTAAACTAAAATTAATAATTTAATAAATTAATAAAATAAATAAATAAATAAATACCAAAAAAACACGAAGAAAATTAAGAAAAACAATAAGTTTCTTTTCCCCCCTTTTTTCATTTGTCTGTAATTTTCATTTGTTTTATCTTCATTTTGAACTTACATATATATATATATATATATATATATATATATATATATATATATATATATATATATATATATATATATATATATATATATATATATATATATATATATACACACATAAAATGCAGCAAAGCACAGGATGCTCATGCTATAGAGTCGCATACCAAAGAGGTTGATCTAGGTTTGAATCCCGGGGATGGCTGGTTGATTAAAAATTACACGGTTACGAAGTTGAGCATTGATATAATCACAAATTCGTTACGAATTGTCTGTTCAACTTATTCGTTTTCGTTGGCTCAACAGCACGGAGTCAACAGCACATCTTCAATAAGTGCTAGTCTTTTCCAGCTTTTTGATCACAGTAACAATAGATGCAAACTATCTAAAATCAGGTCTGCCTTTTCTTCTAGTGTTTTTTGGTCTGGTATTGAATTATTTTTGGTATGCTTTGGTATGAAAAGGCCTTCATGCATTGGTATGAAAAGGCCTTCATGCATTGGAATAAAATAGCCTGAATATTTTATTCTTTGTAGTTTCATGAAATAGATGATACCTGGTTCCTTAAATGAGCAGTATATCTCTAAACTGGATCATCTAACCTTTTGTTTGTATACTACTGGATACACTTCTCAAGACTTTTCTCTCAAAGGTACTCAACATATTCTCATCGGTACTAGTCATAATACATGTCACTTGCAAATGTTAAAACTATCCAATGCCTGTGATAAAATGACATTCAGCTTAAATTTCAGAATATAGAAAAAAATTGTGGATAAGCAAATGGATATATATGAAAAAAGATTTTTTAAAATAGAATCGTGAATAAGAGTTGTTTGAGTTAAAAGCTCATATTAAGTTAATTGTAATAGGATGAATGAAATAAACCTACATTTGCCTAACTTTATTGCGTGACATTTTTGTTTACTGTAAAAATATTTAGATTTCGAAATAAAACTAACGAAAGGAAATAAATTATTAATACAAATTTTAATTTTCTAAACAGCTTTGGTGATCCAGCTCGGAAGACCCAGAAAACGATATTTTTTTAAAAAAATGTTTAAATCAATGCAGAGCTGTATTTGATATTTGACTCTTAAATGTAACTGTATAGAAATCCGCACACTTACATAATTTTTATTTAACTTTTGATGTGAATGGGAGTTAATAAAAAAAACATTTATCTTGTACCGCTATCTGCCACATTCATCTTCAGTTTTGTAACAGTTACCAGAATGGCCCCCTCATCCTACTCAATATGATGGGTGGTTACGTATGAAGAATAGAGGCGAAGGGCATCTTAAACGTTTTGAGCTTTAAAGAGCTTTTGAGCCATATCCTGTTTATAAAAAAAAGAACTGCGAAACACTGGGTGTCAACCTGATGGTTATCGTTACATATTGTAAATTGACTTATAAATTTTTCTAGACAATTGAATACACCTTTATGAACATAATTAAAGCTTGTAAGAAGGCGCAGGTTTCGTAGAGCTGAAGGTGGGACCAGATTAAGTTGATCGAAATCAAAATATTTTCTTCGTTTAATTGATTAGAGTTGTTATTAAATGAAAGTAGTTTTTTATTTTCTTGATTGTTAATTTTTCTAATGCATTAATTCCTTAGTTTAAAATTTGATTCGATCCATTTTAACTAATTTTATAAGAAAGACAAAGACTTCCTATAGCTGAATTTGAATAAAATGTGTTTTTTTTCTTTCATAGTAAAAACTTAATTTTTATGTAAAATAAGCCTCAAGGTATTTTTTAATTCACTTTAACAGCTACTCGAAGCACATATTTTATGTATATACGGTGTTTCGCAATGAACGCCCTTAACGTGTATTAAGTTTTATTAATTTTTTATCAATTTCTGATAAGCAATCTAAAAGACAAAGACTCTAAAAATGCAGATTAAGGGAGGTTATTAATGAACTCCTTGAATGATAATAAATAATGTAGCAATAGTAAAGAAATATATCTAAGTGAAATTTTCGAGTCCGAAACTACACTATAATAGTTGAGGCGGGCAAACGTAAAAAGGGTTAAAAATGTTTTGGGCCATAAGAAAACTTTAAATCAGATTAATATAAATGTATAAGAAATATACGATTTTTCCTAATTTAGTGCTATTAGGCTCGTTAATTCTAAACCTTTTTCTTTAAAAAATCTAATCTTATATTTTCTATTCTATATTTCAATCTAAAAAAAAATAGAATCTAATATTTTCTATTTTGAAACGCAGATTTTTTTAGGAAAAAAAAAACATCATGATTTTTTTAAAGTCATGTTAAGCTAAAAATATTATTGCATTTTATTGTGTATTTAATTAAACCTTAAAATTAGCACCACTATAACATTTCGTGATCTGCTTTAATGATGTTATCTTAGAACTCATTCACAAAAATAATTGCACATTTAAAAGCATATTAAAGATGTATGTTCCTCAATGTAGTGAAAACCACATAAATTTTGAAATTTAGGTAAAAATGGAAATATTTCATAAAATTAACCTAGTATTGTATTATTTAGGTAAAAATGACAAAATTCTTTTCTTTGTCTCATCAAGCAATTTGAAAATAGAACATTTGGCATCACTTCAAGATTCTGGAATGCTTTTGTATATTTAAAGAATTCAAACATAAAGAATAGTTAGTTGTTTAGTTAAGTAGTTGCGCTTCTCAAATCTCTACGAGTTTCAAATAAAAAAATGCATTCTTATTATTTTTAGTAATGCTATGCTTCGTTTATGCGTAATACTATAACTTCAAATATTATTTTAACAAAAATTGGTTTTTAGAAAAATGTATAAAATGAACTGACTTAATATGAAAACAGAAAACTGACAGTGATGGATATTTTTAATTAATTTACAAAAAGTTTTTCTCAAATTCTACTTACTACTTTAACTACAGATTTTTTACCCTTTATATTTTAATCTTAATTTCTCTTTGAATGAGGATTTGTACATTTGATGGAATGTAAACAAAGAATAATTATAAAAATAGGTGAAGTTCGAGAATTCAAGTTTGCTAAGCAGGTTTGAGTTCGATTGAAAATAAATAAATAAATGCAATTACAGAAAAATGGAATCACTTGATATTTAAAGGAAAACCTTAAAATTAGAAAAAAAACGATAAAAATTTCGATTTTGAGATATTGATTTTTTTTTTAAAAAAATAGATGTTATACGATTTGTATATTATTTTGAAATATAATCATTTTTTGCTTAGATATAAAGGTTTTTATTAGGCAGCGCTCCTTTGTTTACGTTCCAAAAGCTTAAGTCGGTAGTTAGAAGCAGCCGATTTTTAGTTTCGTTTCGAGCTAAAAGTTAAATAATCTTTAAATAATTCATTTGAGAAGATTTTTTTATGCAGTTAAATTTGGCAACACAGCTACTTAGCTGATAGATTGATTATTAAAGGTGGTGATTTAGATAAATAAATTTCTCATTACTGAATTTTTTTGTTAAGAATTAATAAGCAGTTTTAAGTAAAAACAGACATTGATGTCTACGATTCTAAGGGGTTTACATATAAAACAAGAGTCTTACTGAATTTTAAATTTGTTTCAATAATTTGTTAAATTGCTTGAATTTAATCAATTTATTAAACTTTTGTAACTTTCTGGCAATATTATTGATACATTAATATTCTAATTCTATGAATGATAAAATTATAAGCAAATATTTCATTGTATAAAAATATTTTAAATCTATGGAATTATGGGTAACAATATATTATTTATCGAGTCTAAAAGTGTCAATTACAAGTTTCTTTTACATTAAAAAACGATTTTTCTTAAATATTTTATGTATTCTAAATTAGTACATACACTTTAAATAATACAAAACAGGTGTTATGAATGAAATAAATAAATAATCGTAATTTAAAGAATGATTCCTTCCAGATTTTACATGGTTTGTAAAGAACACATGCATGGCATGATAGCTGATATTTTATTGTGAACTTAAGTAACATTAATTTGATTTAAGCAATTGAATGTTGAAATCCATAACCTCCATTACTAAGTTACATCGTTCAGATTTCAAATTCAGCCATTCCGGCGTCGTCTTTAAATGGTCATAGTGTTTACAAACAAATTCCATAGCTCGTTTTTTGAGCGTTCCATCATACAAATCAGCGTACACCAACACACGGAGGACATTGTTTACATTCACGTCAGTGCGAAGAAAATCAACACAAATGTCTTTCAATCCTGGCAGTTGATATCTATCGGCCGCGGACAAGAGTTCACAAGTTGATGAATTGGATAATTCAGTTATTTGGCCACTGTATATATATTCCAGCATGGCTTTTAGGGTTTGGGGTTCCATATCCTTGATTATGACTTCGTTTTCTGCACTTTCTTTCATGGGGTTTTGAAACATTGCCTGAAATACAGGAGATCTTCCAGCCAAGATAGCTTTGTGGACAT
The DNA here is from genome assembly GCF_982258835.1 of Parasteatoda tepidariorum. Taxonomy (NCBI): domain Eukaryota; kingdom Metazoa; phylum Arthropoda; class Arachnida; order Araneae; family Theridiidae; genus Parasteatoda; species Parasteatoda tepidariorum. The sequence continues at coordinate 95,129,357 of NC_141757.1, read as the reverse complement.
GATACGTCTCTAAGCCACATCGTAACACTGTGTCTGTAATGATACCATCCATTAATATATTCCTCAAGTCTCTACACAAATCACTGAATGGTTTAACACGAGAATCTTGCATAAATAGATTAGCTTCCAAGTCTACAGATGCATTAATCGAACTATTTTCTTCAACGGAATAAAATGTTATTTCACCACCAACGTAAAGATAACTCTTGTTGCTCCTCAGGTATTCCAACATGGACAGGTCCAGCTTTTTCGTGGCGCATTCGATTCTTGTCTCGATGCTGTGGTTCTCTTCGAATAAATGATGGAACTGTTTACTGCAGATTGTCATCTCGAACATAGGGAAGACGTTTACAGCAAAATATATGTTCCCTAAAGCGAACAGTTTTCCTTTCAGTCCAAAACCACTGAGTTTTACCTGTATGGAGACATCTAAAAAATTTTCTTGCAAAAGAAATGGAGCTGTATAGTTGTCGTCTCTTGTTAGGACAATATCTAATCCCCAGCGAGCATGCTCAATCGTTTCTAAAGGATGATGTATGCAAACTCCAGAAGTCACGTGATTTGGTACACCTTCTTTAAAAATAAGGTGTTTAAGTTTTTTCAACACTTCCATGATCAAGTAACGAGTTCAAATGAATTAAAATGAAATTACCTCAGAAAGTTTCAGTTAATAAAAAAACCGCCGTACTTCAACACAACGGAGTTATAACAAAGAAAAGAGATAAGATTATACAATAACAAAAGATAAAATATGTATCATGTTTTGATATTTCCTAAACAACTGGTTTTCTTTTTTATTATTTTTTTCCTTTTCAAACCTTCCATTCCATTTGCCATTTTATGACGTAATGACGGTAATTGCTCCGAGGTCGGAAATATACTTTTCTACAATGACGCATAAAACGGTGATGCCAACGGATTTTGTATCGATGAAAATGAAAGATGATATTTCGTACTTTCAACTTTTTTTCTTTTCTTAACTCATTGCTCATTGATATTGTGTTAGCAAATAATTTGTTTATTAAAGTTAAAAGCGTTTTTAACTCAATGAATGTCAAAACTGTTTAATATAATTTCACTTAATGTGCAGTTCGCAAGAAAAAGCAAACAATTTCCTTGAATAACTCTTGATATAATGATCAGATTTTCACTCACTTGGACTCAATGGTTCGAGGGGGTTTACCTTAATTATGCTAATTAGTTAAGTCAGACGATATTTTAAGTTATGAAATCAGACACAAAAACGTACTTTCTCCTGACATACCTTTTTTTTCTGCAGATTAGGATTACTGGGCCCCAAAAATAAAGTAGGTAGACACAATCTGCCAAATATGGTCCTAATAGTTCGGTCAAGAGAATGGTCGAAAGTTTGAAATCCTCAATGTTATTGTTTCGCCATATCTCAAGAATTTTTAAAGCAATTAAAAAAACTTTTGCACGCAATTATTAAATACGTGTAAACAAAAATAATTCAAGCAAAAAGTAATTTTTAATAATTATTTATCAGTTTTTTATAATTATAGTCGAAAGATTTTTGAATTGTAAGGTATACAAATTTTTTGCATTTTTTGAAGAAGGTAACTTTATGTGGTAAAATGCAAAATCTGAACAAAATTGATCAAAAATTTTCTGAGAAATCAAATTTTAAAAAGTCTGATATTTAAAACCCAAGTGAAAAAACAAATTGAAACTAATTGAAAAAAAGAAAAATGCTTATTATTTTCCAGTCAAATTATCATTTACGTATTGTATAGCTTTCATCCGAGAATTTTTAATTTGTCATAACACATTTAAATTCAAAACAGATTAGTGTATTGTTATCATTTGTAAATTTTTTCTTTTTTATTCAAGCTTATATTTATCAAATTCAATTTATGCGTGAAAGCAAGTCGTATTCATTATAATTTCAGAGTTTTTTTTTGTAATGAACAACATATTTTCAGAATAATTTCTGCAAAAGAAATACTTTTCATATTGTATTTTAGCTAAAAGTTAAGAGTTACTGAAAGTGATCAGAATAAATCTTTATACAAATAAATGAAATATAGAAAAAAAAATAATTTTATTATGTTACATTTTCAATCACCTCTGAACGTAAAAATAAAAAAAAAATTTATAGAAAAATAAGATTTACTACTTTTAAATCTGAAAAAAAAACTATTAATCTTTCCCGCATAATTTATACGAAACTTAATGATACAGGATACCTATAGTTTGCTTCATAAATGACCTTGATTAACAAGGTTGCATAATTTAAACGTGTTACTATCAAATAAGCTAAGCTGTACTTTAAGTTTCTTCCATTAACATTTCTTGATGAGATTTGGTACAAATAAAACCCTTTTGGATTATTTAATTTATTTTAAGTCTTTATTGATATCGTATGTCACAAAAAAAATAAATAAATAGTGAACAAGGAAAAACTCTAATTCCTTATAAGGTATGCACACTATTATATTTCTATTCTTTTTTATAATCGCTTTCTGGGGAATAGCTGGTGGCAGCTTACCACCTTTAAGTAAAAGCGTCCATTATTTGTACGATTATATAGCATCCAAGAAATGTTTCTTTAAGTCATATCCTGTTCTTGTTACTCCACTATTTCAGAACATAAATTTTACACCAGGAAGATGTTCATAATTTTAATTTTTAGTTAAAAAAATGTTTATTTTTTATTTCGGGCATTTTTATTTATACTTAATTCATTAAAAAAAATTGCTATAACGAAAAAAATCTTGGCTACCCGTGCCCTTTCTTCTCCTCAAGCACCACAATGTAATCAATTAAAACATGCTTCTTTCATTTTGCAGTATCTATAAATATGTGGAATGCGGCGAGATACTTTTGCAGTTGAAATACGAATAAACTCTTAACTTAAGTATAAAAAAGAGAAATTATCAGTATTATTTTGAAAATAACATATTTATACTGTTACTAACATAAATCATTAAAAAAAAAGTTGTAAAAAATTTGGGAAAAATTTATAATTAGTTATAAACATTTTCCCCCACTGTCTTAATGTTCAAGAAAATATAAAGTAGAGTACAAGTAATTCAGTGCAGCTAGCGCATAAAACAGCCTCATATAAAGCTAAGAAGCGATTATAAAGTTATATCCGCAACGGTTTGTTTTATAAAATTATTTTTTAATCCGCTTTTCATGTATTTTAGATACAAACTACACCACTGTAAAAACTTACAGTAAAAAGTACCGGTACTCGGGGTGCCGGTACTTTTTACCGTAAAATCCATTTTTACCGAAACATGTTACGGATTAAAAATCTGATAAACCGTAATTTTTACAGTAATAATTACTACAAATTCATTGAATCACCAATAATTAATTTTAATAAATTAATAATTTATTATTATATATTACTGTAAATTATTATATATTAAATTAAATAAATTTATTAATTTAATAAATATTACTGTAAAAATTACGGTATAATATTTTATGGTAAAAATAGGTTTTATGGTTGATGCACCCAAGGTACCAGTACTTTTGCTCAGAATTTCTTTCAGTGTACCCGAAAAAATTTATTTCCACCAAAAATTGCAGCTGTTCATATGAGTATTGTTATGAATTACAATTGACCTTAAAGTACAATGGAAGTTCGTCTTAAACATCCCACACCATATTAAACATTTTCCAAGAAAACGCCCCCATCTTTCCAAAATGCGATAATTTAATTACATTCTTGTTCATAACAGAACTCAGATTTTTCTTCCCTAAATTGTTAATGACAAGAATGCTTAAAGGCCCCGTTTAACATTTAATGGCCACCTGGTATGTAATTAAGATATCTTAAAGACGGGCTTCTGGAAAACAAGGCGAAATGTCAGCGTTACGCGCGACTTGCATAGAAATGATGCCGGTAACCCGTTAAATGGGAAGGACAACAGAATATGTCTTCAACCATGCTTTATTATCTTCCTGGTTTCCGAAATGTCCCTTCTGTCGTAAATAAGCGGCTGTGTTGTTATACAACTTAATGTTCGTGTTTTGATATTCCAGTAATTCCAGTTGTTTCATTTTCATGCGACAATTTATAGTGAAAGCTTTGTTGTTGCAGTTAAGATATGAGTCTGGTGGAAGTTTTGTGTGACATTAAACCAGGTTGAGTTGTTTGGGGAAATATATGTATTTTTTTAAAAATTAAATTTAACCTTCGATCTGTCTCAATTTATTGATTAAATTTTGCGCATATATATGTGATTAAATGTGTCGTTATAATTTATTACTTTGCTTCGATTATTTTTGCATGATGCATGAATTTTATGTTTTTTACTTTTGGAAATTTAAATTTTTGCTTTTTGATGTTAAGATTTTCTCGAGTTTTGCGTTTTGACTTTCATCTATTTGGTAAAAGCATCCAATTCGTAGCATAAAAACGCGTAACTAGATGTATGCATCTTAGGGAGAAAAAAAATGGAGGTTCTTTTAAAAAAAGGCATCTAATAGGATGCCTGCAAGTGACGTAGTGTAGGTATCTCAATCTCGATTGGTTGTTGAAAAACAGCATTTGCTTTCGTTAGCAACTGTTCTTTCCATTTTATTTCGAGTAAGGCCAGCCCGACAAGTATCAATTTTCTTAAGTGATACATTCTATATTCTTTCACAATATATTTCGTGTTTAACACAAAGACAGGAAAGAAGCCACGTAGAGCATAAACAAACTAATTATGCACTGAAGTTGCCAGGTGCACAAAACAAAAATATATCATGGTTACACTAAAATATAAGTAATAAATCTAAGTAAATTAAAACGCGTAGATGAGAAAGAATTATATTTCAATAGATTCGATATGTGATACTGCATTGTATTTCATTAACTTCGCGTTAATTTACATTCTTACATTCGTCATTTACATTCTTCTTACATTTAGGTGAAGGAATTTTTTCAACTTTAACACGCCTTCTTTCTTATAAACGTTCATCTATTGTTGAGGTCATGGTTCACGTGTCTGTGTATCAGTGATCGTCTTCTTTTCGAGTTGCAAGTACTCAACTACTTTTTTTCCTCTCCTTTTCCTATATTGCGATAGATATTTTTCAATAAAATAATTCTCACTCGAAAAATAAATCAAAATAAAAAGTAAACTACTTTTTAAACAATATTGAATTAAGAACTTTATCAAAAGAATAATAGGGGAAAATGGTTAATCGACGGCACGTTATTGTTGCTTAGATCAGTGATCACCAACCTCCGGTCGGGGACCGGTACCGGTCCGTGGATCAAATGACACCGAGCAGCCCAAGGAATATTAAATTATTTCCATTTTATTTACTGTGGTGTATTTCTCTCGGATTTGTAAGATTTTCAATGGACAAGAGGTTAACCGGGAGCTGAGTGACATCATCTAAAGCTGCAAGAATACTGCATATTTAATTTTTTTTTTTAAGTCATGTTTAAATACAATAAAATTAAAATTATTATATCAAGA